>NC_037685.1:57233339-57305106 GCF_003255815.1 Theropithecus gelada | reverse complement strand
TCTTTGGTGCGGTGGGGGGGGGGGCGTGGATCATGAGGTCAGGAGTTTGAGACCAGCCTGGCCAATATGGTGAAATCCTGTCTCTACTAAAAATTAGCCGGGCGTGGTGGTGTGCACCTGTAGTCCCAGCTACTCAGGAGGCTGAGGCAGAAGAATCACTCGAACCCAGGAGGTGGAGGTTGTAGTGAGCCAAGATTGCACCATTGCACTCCAGCCTGGGCAACAGAGTGAGACTCTGTCTCAAAAAAAAAAAAAAAGAAAAGAAAGTGGAGTCAGTAAGAATTGGTCATGGACTGGATGTGGGATAGAAGAGAGGAGTCTTCCTCTGGGATGATTTCGAAGTTTCTGAATTAGGCGCCAGGACGGATGGTGCTGCTTTCTGGCTCTTCACTGAGAGAAGCCGAAGAATACATTTAGTGAGAAAGATACTGAGTTATGCTTTAAACGTGGCTGTGCAGAAGAATGGCAGAGAGACCAAAATAAAATCTGTAGCTCCAGCCAAAAGATCACTTGGCCAAGGTCACACAAAGTGGTGAAGCTGGGATTGGAGCCTGTGCCTGAGCTCCAGCGACTGCATCCTCAGCCACATCGGTGTATAGCCTTCTGCCAAAAGCAGAGGCTTGAGAAAACTCAGAGAAGCTAAAACTGGCAGTTTTGACACTATGAAAAGAATGTGCTTGGTGACTGTATAATGAAGTGATAAAGTATACTAAATACTACAAATATTTGTTTAGATTAGACTGAAAAAGTTAGAAATCTGTTTTTACAGTGGAGTGGGTAAGTAGAGAAGCTGCAGCAAGGAAAACATAAAGTCAGTCCATTCAAGAGGATAGATGTTAACACTTGGATTTGAACATGAACTCAAGTAAGATGATTTGATTAAAATAATTGGTCTTTTTATCATTAGTTTTTTTTCTTCAAAAGAGTAGTGTATAAATAATATAAATAATGTACAAGTAAGCCAAAAGGTTTAAAATATCCACCTCAGTCTACCACCTAGAGTTAACCTTTGTTAGCAGTTTTGGTTTACATTTTTCTAGCCTTTTTCCTATGATACGTCATCTTCATACATACAAAAACTTAAATGTAATACTGCTTTATAACATGTTCTTTTCACTTAAAATGTAAAAAGTTCAATGGAAATAATTTAAGTCACAAAACTACTCTATTTCTTTTTATACATTTTTATTCTTCTTTAACCCCACCTCGAATCAAGGTTTTGGCATTCTTTTGCCTGTGGTTTTTTGTGCTGTTTTGTTTATAAGTTAAAAGTGTACAGTAAATACTGTTTTTAAACTAATAAGATTTAATCCAGCCTAAACAAAATAATTGAAAGTAGTCAGAAAGTGAATTTTACTTTTTCTCATTAAGGTTTTAATAGAAAAGGATTGGATCTCTTTTGGACATAAATTTTCAGAGAGGTGAGTCACAGTTACACGGTCATATATTTTATAAAATTAGTAAACCAAGTTTAGAATGCCAAAATGTTTCTGTTCCTTATGAACTCACATGCGTGGTGGGAGGTAAGAGTGTCATGGTTTTTACTGTATTTTACATGAAGATGTTTAATTTTTTTCTGTAATTTCTTTCAATTCTAGTACACTTGTTAATTTTTATGACTATTACCTTCCTTTTTGGCTGCATTATATTTAGAGATGGTAACAGATCCTTTAAAGCTGTAGTTTAAAAACTCATAAATGGTTTCAATAAAAATTCTAGTTTTTTGTGCTACTATAACAGTGCTTTAGGAATATTTTTGTGTGTTTAAGATTAACAATACCTGAACAATGGACTCTTTCAGAGGTGTTTTTAAAAGCTTGTACTTTCTGTGGGGTTAGGTGTGGCCATTTGGATGGTGACCCAAAGGAAGTCTCACCAGTGTTTACTCAGTTCTTGGAATGTGTGTGGCATTTGACCGAACAGTTTCCACAAGCCTTTGAATTCAGTGAAGCATTTCTTCTTCAGATCCATGAACATATTCATTCATGCCAGTTTGGAAACTTCCTTGGAAATTGTCAAAAGGAAAGAGAAGAGCTCAAGTAAGATGATTCAATTAAAAGGGTCTCCTTTTCCCCCTACTTAGCCGAGGTCTAACAAAAATCGTGGTTGAAACTTAATAAAATATCTTGACAATTTGAAATTTTATTGTAAAGATTTTATTTTTTGTATTTCTAAAGCTGAGTACCCTTCTAATATTCCCCTGCCTTTCAGTTAATAGGAAAAACACCTTATAAAGTGTGTTTTGAAGTGTAGCATACATACAGAAAAGTACATATAGCGTAAGTATGAAGCTCAGTAAATCTTACCAAACTCACACACCTATGTCACCAGAACCCAGAATGTGAAATATTGCCAACACCCTGGGAAGTCCCCTCATGCTTCTTTCCAGTCTGCATTAATATATTTTAGAACAGAGAAATCCTTATGCTGTTTAATTTCCCAGAGTGTGTTGGTGGCTAGTTTTAAGGTGTAAAATATTTTAAACTGTTGGTTTGTTTTAAGGTAAGATGGAGCCTTATAGCTCTCCCCACATTTCTAAACAGACAGTTCTTTGGGGAAAGTAAATCTAGCTGTGTTGACTCTAGCGCGTCTGTCCAGAGAAAAGCTCTGAGACACTACTTGACCCTAGTTCATGTTATTTCCTGACCAATCTTTGGGGATAGAGGTTTTTGCCTAAATTTTGCTACAAGGAAGATCTCTGGAGTAGGTCTTAGAGGTCCTGTGTATATTGTTTTAGGTTGGGCTTCTGAGTTTGGATTTCTTTATTGCCTCCTACAGTAGGCAGTAAAGAGCACTTAACAGACTTTTGAACATCAAAGGGACATACTGAGGAAGCTAAATCTGGTAGTATTTGAAGATAGCCACATGCTCACACTCCCAACAGAGTTAACAGCAGAACTGAGAGCATGTGGAAAATTCGAAAGATGTGTAAAGAGAATAAAAAGTGAATAGAGAACGGCGGAGATGAACAATCAAAGAACACTGAGACTTTAGCTCTATGCTACGGTGATTCAAAACTGTTTATTATAATTTGGAGCACAGAGGTGACTCGTTTGCTGGAGTACAGAGCTGTTTTAGGAAAAACTACTCTTAATTAGTGCCAAACATTATCAAACATGGAAAGGTGGAAATAAAAGTAGATATTTCCTAGTAGTTTTTCTCTAAGACACACCTATGGGTTATCTTAGGAGTTATGGAAAAATGAGGAGATTTTCCGCTTTCCCTCTGGATACCTACACTATGTTTACTTGGTAAATGTGCAGTCTAAAACCGTTCTTACCTTTGCCCACCTACTCTTAGATTTGCAAAATAATTGGTTTTTAAAATTCTTGCATAATATCCTGATTTGGCCTGTTTCCCTTTTTGTACCCACTCACACTTACATGTGTTCCTGCCCTGTGGTACTTGCCCCTACAGCCCAGATGTAAGGTTAAGAGAAGAAGGCCAGACAGAAAGATACATTAGTATCTTGTTCTATGTGTATGTTTGTGGTGATTTGAAGTAGGTGAAACAGAGACCAAGTTTTTGAAATTGTGTGAGTTGAGAGGAATCCCTTAAAATATACGGTTGTGAGAGAAAATGTTATACCTGTGTTGTGTTCAAGAAACATGGCTTTATTTATTACCTAATTATGAATGAAAAAGGAGATTAGAGAGAATACGGAATTGTGAGACAAGGTTAGACTGTGAATAGAAGAAAAAACTAAAATTTAAATCTGCTTCAGAAGCCATCGCCTGGTTTATAAAAATGAATATTACCATTACTACTTTGCACCTGTAGGAAAGATCTCTGTGTTTTTCTCATTACATTAAGGTTGAAAGAGAAGACTTATTCTCTGTGGCCGTTTCTTTTGGAAGACCAAAAGAAGTATTTAAATCCTCTCTACAGTTCCAAATCTCACAGATTTACAGTTTTGGAGCCAAATACAATATCTTTCAATTTTAAGTAAGTTGACATCATTGAAGTATTTATATTTGAATTTTCTCAAACACAATTTATTGAAACTTTTTTTTTGTCATAAAGGTTTTGGAGGAACATGTACCACCAATTTGATCGAACACTGCATCCTAGGCAGTCTGTATTTAATATAATTATGAATATGAACGAGCAAAATGAACAATTAGAGAAAGATATTAAAGACCTAGAATCTGTAAGTATTCTGAAGTATCTAATTTAATATATTTGGAATGTGAAATTAGTTTACGATTAGACTAATACTTGTATTGTTGGTGTAAATCAGCGTATAAACTTCTGAAGTAAGCAGTTGCTTCAAAATCAGGTCAACCCTACTTTGATTGAATATGTTAGTTCGAATCACTTTCTTTGTATTTTAAAATACATTAAAATACTGGAAGTATATAGCATAATGTATAGATAAATACAATAACTATCTGTGTACCCAGCAGCTAGCTTTTGTGGGATTTTAACATTTACTATATATGCCTCAGATCTTTCTCATTCTTGTTTTAAGAAATAAAACATAGGCCGGGCGTGGTGGCTCATGCCTGTAATCCCAGCACTTTGGGAGGCCGAGGCGGGCGGATCACGAGGTCAGGAATTCAAGACCAGCCTGGCCAGCACAGTGAAACCCCATCTCTACTAAAAAAATTTTTAAAATTAGCCAGGCATGGTGGTGTATTCCTTTAATCCCAGTTACTTGGGAGGCTGAAGCATGAGAATTGTTTGAATCTGGGAGGCGGAGGTTGCAGTGAGCCGGGATTGTACCACTGCACTCCAACCTGGGTGACAGAGCAAGACTCTGTCTCAAGAACAAAAACAAGCAAACAAAAAAGAAATAAAACATAGATCTATTTGAAGACCCTCTATACTCTTAGCCAGTCTTCACCCATGTATTTTGAGGTCTGCAGATTCACTGTGCTGGATTTGCTCTTAGTCATTCTTGTGCATGTTGTTATACTTTTACTATATATGTTTGTATCCACAATTCATAATACTGTTTTTCTTGACTTAAAATATTTTTATTGTGTATTGAAAAAATACCAAAGACTATCTATAATGTTTGTATGAGGTGTAAAAGGAAATAGACAATGGATATGCCCATATACCCGCCACTCTGCTTAAGAAACTGACGTTTTGAAACTGTTACCATACTGGTTATGTGCTTCATTTCGCTCAACATTGTTTTCACATTTATCCGTATTGATACACGCAGCTTTTATTCATCTGTTTTAGTAACTACTGTATAACTTTCTATTGTATGAATATATCATAGTCTATCCATTCAGCTGTGGATGAATATGTAAATTGTTTTCAGTTTTGGATTTCCATGATTACAAATGAAGTTAAATGACTTTCCATATTTGTTGACCATTTGGTTTTCCTTTTCTGTGAACGGACTGTTCAAATCTTTGCTCATTTTCTGTTGGCATATTTGCCTTTTTCTTATTGATTTGTAAGAGTTGTTTATATGCCAGGCACTAATTCTGTTAGTTATATATATTACAAATGGCTTTGTCCAACCTATGGTCTTCCACTCTATGGTATGCTATATATAGATGTTTTGAATTTTCATGTCAAATTGGTCAATGTTTTATGCTTTCTGGGTGTGTCTTGTTTAACAAATCCCTCTCTACCCTAAGACTTTCCTATAATCTTTTTTCTGCCATCCTATATAAGCAAAAAGGATCAGTAAGTACATATATATTTTTAAAATCCTAGACAATTATAACAGTAAGACTGTCTCGCCTACCTCTCAGGCAGGAGTCTACCTTAGTCATCTTTTATATAAGGAGGTAATGACTGCTTGAGGAAATTGTAGATATGGTCAAGAGAGGCAAGTCCAGGTTAATAGGTAATACAGGATTATCGGGACAGTCCGAGAATTTAGAGAGCATACTCTGCCACAGGACACTTTAAAAATCTTCTGTTAAAAAAATAAAGTTCTGTTGTGTTTAAAGTCTGTTATTTTTACCTAACAAGCCACTGTAGGAAAACCATGTAAGAAAAACTCTTCATACAGTGAGCCCTTTAGCTACACAAGATTGTTTGTTGTGTTTTCAGGGTGGATGTTTCATATACATTTCTTTTTTTTATAAATGTTTAACTGTTATGCTTTCTAGGTAATATATGTCCATTTCAAGTGTGGAAGCCTAGTGATCACCTGCAGTCAAGTCTTGCTGGATTGTTTGTTTAATAAACATAAAAACTAACAATTTTCCACAGCAAAAAATTGTACACAATTTGGATTTTCAACCATGTCATATGCATTAAATGTTTCTAATTTTTTGAGATTTAGTTTTGTTATACATACAGAAAACATATTTTGCAAAAAGCATGTTTTCTTTTTTCATGTAACATATTGTGGTATATGCAGTTAGTAATTTTCTTTTCAAATTTGTGTTTGTTCTAGAAAATTAAACAGCGCAAAAATAAGCAAACAGATGGCATCCTCACCAAGGAATTGTTGCATTCAGTTCATCCTGAATCACCTACCCTCAAAACTTCCCTGTGTTTTAAAGAGCAGACTCTGCTACCCGTAAATGATGCTCTTCGAACTATAGAGGGCAGCAGCCTGGCAGATAATCGTTATAGTGAATATGCAGAAGAGTTTTCTAAATCAGAACCTGCTGTGGTCAGCTTAGAGTATGGTGTGGCAAGAATGACCTGTTAGGCTCCTAGAGTTTTTTCTGCAATGATTGCAATACAAAAAAAGGATTATTGTGAGGATGGTCTGTAAGCATGACCAAGAGGAATTTGTCTAATAACAATTTTAGGGTTTAACAGTAGGCTAATAGTTGAAGGAAGGATAATAACTGCCCTTGTGAGAGAGATAAGTCATTTGAATTGCATTTCCAGCAAGGAATGACATTCAATTCTGTAAGAAATGAGTGGTATTTGATGTATTTACTCAAAACACAATTTGCACTGTACACTAAGGAATTGACATTTATGATTTATGTTAATTCAGCCAAACATAAATAGCCTTCCTTAAGTACAATTTAACTTCAAGAAAACAAAATTTGACAACATAGTTTCTTAATAAATGATATGGCATGTGCTTTCAATTATGTAGCTTTGTAACTATGAATATTTACATATTTTGCCTTTTAGTGATATTTAATGTTGAAGTGCCATGAAAAATATTTCTAAGAAAGCCTTAAATTCCCAGTGGATTCTTTACCCTTACGTTTTACAGCCTACAACAAGATTTTTTGTTTTGTTTTTCTTTTGGTCAGCCTTGTTTTGTTTGTAAAGAATTGTGCTCTCATTACTGCTGGGGTTGCATGCTACAATACTTCTATATAAACACTTGTAGAAGTACACTGTTCACATTTAGCCTGCCCCACTTTCGTATTGAAAATTAATGAAACTGAAGGTTTATTCTGATCGTAATTTGTTTAGTGCTATTTGGTAATTTATTATTTACAGCTTAGACAGATTATTGATTTCTTGAATACGTATAAGCACATTTGACTGTCTTTTATATATGGATTACTGCATTCCATTGATTCTTATTTTGTGGTTGGCTTTATTTCTTTCACAACTATGTAAGTTTAAAGAGCTAAAGCTCTAAAACTGTTCTTAGAAACAATGAATAGTATATGTATACGTATATTTTTTAACTGCCTTATTGCTCAATGAGTTGCTGTTCCTGGAGTATCTAACTTTCAGTTTACCCAAAAACTTTTGGGTAAATAAAAAAGAGAAGTATAGATAGTTTAGGTTGTGCATGGTTGCATGAATTTTGAAGTCATTTTTATGGGGAACATTATTTTTCTTCTTGTTAAATATAGAAAAAAAGAAAAAGAGATTCTACTACAAAGTTATTGTTTAACAAAAGCAACTTACACTCTGGGAAAGATTTCATTTTGCCATGTTATATTTACTGTTTATTCTGTTTATTAAAGTACATATCTTTAAATTACCAAAAAACAACAAAACATAAAAACCCCAAAACTATCACTTGGAATTAGCAATATCACCCAACTGGCTTTAAAATTGAAAATTTAAATAACATGGTGGCATGAGGTACAATTTGAGTATTAGGCAGTTTGCATAGGGTCCCTCATGCTGCTTTGTGTTACACCTCTATTATATTAGTTTTGAACATAAACATCTTTTTCAGACCAAAAAAAAAAAGCTTTATTGTATGAGAGCTTATCTAATCCTGTTTATTTTTCCAATGCTTTTCTGTAATACATTATGTAATTTAAAAAATACTCCTTTTTAAACAGCAACAGAAATGCACTATAAAATATAGTATGTGATTAACCAATACTGCTTCCATATTTAAGCACTGGGAATGGAAACTTAATCTCTGTGACTACAAAGGGAAGTTTTTGTGCCTTGGTGTTCCAGTCACTGATTATGGTTTTAGAATCTTCTGTGGCTGACTTCTTGTATTCAACTCTGGTTTATTATCTTAATCTTCAACTTTAGACATATATTTGTGTGTTTATATGCTCACAGGTGGACTGAGAAATCAGTTGCATCTTAAGTGACCTACAGGATATATGTTGGCAAAAGCAGACTGTGTATGTCTTATAAAGTTGGATTTATGTTCAGTGTGTTTGGAAGTGTATAGCATGTAAATTATTAAATATATTATTTAAAGGTAATTAAATGTTCACATTTTACTTTGAATGTTTTTCTTCTGGATAAAACAAATAGAATCAAGTTGTAGTTGTTTTTTTTTCTCTTCTCACGTAGGCAAGTCGACTTGCCCATTACATTAACATAACAGCCTAAGGTTTGAGGAGTTTATTTTCCAAAAGTTTGTTGATAAATCATACCTGTTTCATACAAAAATAATTTCCAGAATATTTAAAATAGGTATAGTGGGCTAAAAGGCCCATCAGATGTAGGTAATAATGTCATTAAGTTTTCCTTTTGTTTCTGTCACTTGCTCATGTAACAATCAGGGTTTTATTGTGCCCTTGCCAGCTTGATGGAAGGCAGGGTCCGGTGAGTACAGACATTCAAGGTGAAATCTCTCTCCAAAGGCAGGTCCGGATGGAAATATGAGGAAGAAAATGACTGGCTGAGAAGAGGATAATTGTATTGAGGGTGTTTTGAAAAGGTCACCTAGGCTAGAAGTAGCTCAGGGAATCTTGAGTAAAGATGAAGGGAACTCTTTAAAAACAAATTCAATTTATTTGGTCGGGTAGCAGAGCAGGGAGGTGGTGTCAGTCAAGCCTGTTTTGAAAAAGGGGTTTTTGCAGAAGGCCAGTTTTAAAATTTTGAAAAATTTCCAGTTGACATGCTAAGTTGGATTAAATGCTGATCATCTATAAAACTATATAGTTGCTGCAAAAGTAATTGGGGCTTTTGCCATCGACAGTGGTGACAAAAACCGCAAGTACTTTTGCACCAACCTACTACTACAGTTGCAGACTTTTATTAGTGACATTGATCTTCATTAGTCAAGTTTTAGTTATTTTGTTGGCTTTTCCATGTAGAATTCCAAGTGACATTAACATACCTTGATTAATTAAAGAAAATTTGGAGACTGTTTAAGATATATATCTAGATATCAATGTAAACTAAGTTTTAGGAACTTACATCTAGAAGAAAGCCTATAATCTAGAATAATTATCTCAAAAAAGAATATATATACCATTGTACTTGATATAAGAAAATGTAAACATGAAACCCTGATATTTCAATAAACAGTATTTGTGCTACTCTAGTTATTTCTAGCAAAGTAAAATATCCATTTAAATGGCAACTTTTATAAAATAGTGGCCTGCAGAACTGAAAGGAACTTTCAGAAGCTAGTAGTAGACTCTCTAGCCCTGGTGTTCTGTTTCTGATTCAGTAGTTAGGGGTTGGGACTCTGGAGTTAAAATCATTTGCATACCAATAAATTGTTTGCATTTAGCAATATTTTGGATATTGTGATGCAAATGGTTGGGGAATCATACTTTGAGAAACACTGCTGTAAACCATCCATCATGGTCAGTAAACATCTCGTTTGTTCTTCAAGGGATGCAGAGTTATTATTATTTTTTTATTTTTATTTTTTTTTTTTGAGATGGAGTTTTGCTCTTGTTGCCCAGGCTGGAGTTCAGTGGTGCAATTTCGTCTCAGCACAACCTCCGCCTCCGGGTTCAAGTGATTCTCCTGCCTCAGCCTCCAGAGTAGCTGGGATTACAGGCATGCGCCACCACAATTTCGTTTTAGTGAAGACGGCGTTTCTCCATGTTAATCAGGCTGGTCTCAAACTCCTGACCTCAGGTGACCCACCTGCTTTGACCTCCCAAAGGATTACAGGCGTGAGCCACCGTACCCCGCCTCAGAATTACTCTTGCCTAAAGAGCAACAGACTGGGGAGCATCACACTTCTGAAACATTGTGATACAAGTGAGAGCGAGAAATCAATCTTTGTTTTAAGCCACTGAGATTTTGGGCTCTTTGTTACTGTGGTGTAACCGTGCCCCTCCTGAGGGATGGAACCATTTGTACCAAGTTCTGTTTTCCCATTAGTTCCCAAATGGCCTTTGTCCTGCTCTTTTGCGTCAGTATCCAGCTGAGGTTTGTGCACTGCATTTGGTGATAGCGCATCAGTCTCTGTGTTGAACAGCCGGTCACCTCTTCCCCTCTGCATTGACCTTTTGCACCAGACCAGTTGTAGTTTTCCCACTTTCTGCTTTTGTCTGATTGTTTCTTCGTGGTGTAATTTAACTTGTTCCTCTGTGTACTGTAGCTGCTGTCAAGTAGGTACTAGATGCAATTCAGAGTTTGCATTTCAGGAAAGATGCTGCGTACTTCATATTGAATTACTGCAGGAGGATGTAATGCCTGGTGGTTCCACTGTTGGTGATGCTAAATTTAATCACTTGGTTATCTTTTCCTTGTAAAGATACATTTTTTTCTCTTTGAACTCAGCAAATGCTCTATGGGGCGATATTTTGGCATCAAAGTAAATATTCCATCCCTAACAACCTATGCATTAATTATACTTGCCCAAATCAGTTATTTCATTGATGTTACAAAATGCTGATTTTCTAATTTTGTCTTTTTACATGTATTTGCTGGCCTTTGTTTGTTTGTTTGAGATGGAGTCTTGCTCTGTTGCCAGGCTGGAGTGCAGTGGCGCAGTCTCGGCTGACTGCAACCTCCGCCTCCCGGGTTCAAGCTATTCCCCTGCCTCAGCCTCCTGAGTAGCTGGAACTACAGGTGTGTGCCACCATGCCGGGCAATTTTTTTATATTTTAGTAGAGATGAGGTTTCACCATGTTGGCCAGGATGGTCTTGATCTCCTGACCTCATGATCCCCCACCTTGGCCTCCCAATGTGCTGGGATTACAAGCATGAGCCACCACGCCCAGCCTTGCTGGCATTTTTAAAAGAAGTGCTGGGTCCAGTGAGTACACATACACTGGAATGCAGTGAGAGGTGAAGCCAGCTGGACTTCCTGGGTCAAGTGGGGACTTGGGGAACTTTTCTGTCTTGCAAGAGGATTGTAAAATGCACCAATCAGCACTCTGTAGCTAGCTAGAGGTTTGTAAAATGCACCAATCAGCATTCTGTGGCTAGCTAGAGGTTTGTAAAATGCACCAATTAGTGCTCTGTAAAAACACACCAGTTGGCGTTCTGTGGCTAGCTAGAGGTTTGTAAAATGCACCAATTAGTGCTCTGTAAAAACACACCAGTTGGCGTTCTGTGGCTAGCTAGAGGTTTGTAAAATGGACCAATCAGCAGGACATGGGCGGGGATAAATTAGGGAATAAAAGTTGGACACACCCCACCCTGCAGCCATCAGCAGTAACCCGCTCGGGTTCCCTTCCACGCTGTGGAAGTTTTGTTCTTTCGCTCTTCACAATAAATCTTGTTGCTGCTCACTCTTTGGGTCCCTGCCACCTTTAAGAGCTGTAACACCACAAAGGTTGTGGGCTTCATTCTTGAAGTCAGCAAGACCACGAACCCACCAGAAGCAACAAACTCCAGAAACAGCAGGGCCCAGTGAGTGCAGACATTCAAGGTGAAATGTCTCTCCAGACACAGATCTGGTTGTAAATATGAGGAAGAAAATGACTGGCTGAGAGGAGGATATTTTTGTTGAGGGTGTTTTGAACAGGTCAGCTAGACTAAAAGTAGCTCAGGGAATCGCGTAAAGATGAAGGGAATTCTTTTTTTTTTTTTTGAGACAGAGTCTCGCTGGGATCACCCAGGCTGGAGTGCAGTGGTGTGATCTCAGCTCACTGCAACCTCTGCCTCCCTGGTTCAAGCGATTCTCCTCAGCCTCCCAAGTAGCTGGGATTACAGGTGCCCTCCACCGCGCCTGGCTAATTTTTTATATTTTTAGTAGAGACAGGGTTTCACCATGTTGGTTAGACTGGTTTTGAGCTCCTGATCTCAAGTGATCCGCCTACCTCAGCCTCCCAAAGTGGGGAATTCTTATTTATTTAATTACTTAGAGATAGAGTCTCGCTCTGTTGCCCAGGCTGGAGTGCAGTGGCACAATCTCGGCTCACTGCAATTCCCGCCTCCAGGGTTCAAGCAATTCATGCCTCAGCCTCCCAAGTAGCTGGGACCACAGGGACACGCCACCATGCCCGGCGATTTTTGTATTTTTTGTAGGGATGAGGTCTCGCCATGTTGGCCATACTGATCTTGAACTCCTGACCTTAAGTGATCTGCCCTCCTTGGCCTCCCAAAGTGCTGGGATAACAGGCATGAGCCACCACATGTAAGTAAACATCCTTCTGAGACAAGATGATATAAACAAGTCAGGAGACAGACAATAAAGGCACCCTTTATTAACGATACTGTGCTTCATTATAGCAGTGAAAGAGGAAACTCTTGAACTAAGAAAACTGTTAAGACATGCTAACTCTTCCATTTTTCCACATAGGATTGTAGTCTGTAAGTTTTGAGCATGGTAAAGATAGCATTGATGGATAAGGCATCAATTATTTTTTCTTTTCTTTTCTTTTCTTTTCTTTTCTTTCTTTCTTTATTTTTTATTTTTATTTTTTTGGAGACGGAGTCTTGCTCTGTCACCCGGGCTGGAGTGCAGTGGCGCGATCTCGGCTCACTGCAAGCTCAGCCCCACGGGTTCACGCCATTCTCCTGCCTCAGCCTCCTGAGTAGCTGGGACCGCAGGTGCCGCCACCACGCCCGGCTAATTTTTTTGTATTTTTAGTAGAAACGGGGTTTCACTGTGTTAGCCAGGATGGTCTCGATCTCCTGACCTTGTGATCCGCCTGCCTTGGCCTCCCAAAGTGCTGGGATTACAGGCGTGAGCCACCGCGCCTGGCATATTTTTTCATTTTTTTCGTGTACTTAAGGTCATTTGCACTTTTTCTGTGAATTGTCTGTTTGTGTCTTTTGTCTATTTTTTCTAAAAAAAAAATAGGTATTTTTCTTAGGAGCTTTTTATATTTTGTGATACAATGTGCAAAGGAACAAAGGTTCTGTTGGACAAATGGTTGATTCCAAAACTGAAGGGAGAGGACAAGATGAGCCTGAGATATGGGAAAACAGACATGCAAATGATATTCTCCCAGTTTGTCATTTGCTGCTTATGTTTTTTGCCTTGTAGAAGAGTTTGACATTTAGGAGGTAGAATTTTATTAGTCTTATATTACTTCTTGTTTTGAATCATAATCTGACTGCTCTAATACTAGGTATAAAGGATTCACTCATGTTCTCAATATTTAAAGGGTTCTATGTTTTTGCATTTGATTGATCCATTTGGAATTCATTCTGATATATAGAAAGATGTATGAATCCAAATTTACCTGTTTCCCAAATGGCTGTCTAGTTGTTTGAATCATTTATTAGTAAGTTCATCTTGTCAGTGATTTGAGATGTCACTTATGTAGTTCTTGATTCTGTTCTGTAGCATGTGTATCTATATTAGTGTGCCAAACCCATCCAGTTGTATTTATCTAGGCTGTATGGTAGAGCTAGCTCTGCCTCATCACTCTTCTTTCTCAGGGTTTTCTTTGCTTTTTTTTTTATTTTATTTTGAAACAATCCAGCCACACTGAAAAATTGGCAAGTACAGAAGGGACAGTTTTTCCTGAATCCCTCTGATAGTAAGATGCTATGATATGATGCCCTATGTTCCTTAAGTATTTAAAGTGTGTGTCCTGTAAGAACAAAGCCATTTTCACATGACCATACTCACACTTATTTCCTAGGTTTTCTTGAAAACGTTGTTCCATTGTTTTCTTGCTTTGTAATATTGTCAAGAAGTCTGAAGCCAACCTCATTTCTTTCCCTTGTCAGTGACTTGGTTTCTTGCCTGAAAGTCCAGTGGGGTTTGTTTGTTTGTTTTCTTTTTAAAGTCAATAGTTTTGCAAAATTATGTCTTGACTCCTCTAAGTCAGTTTTCCCTGTGTATCAGCATGTAGATTCAAGTCTGCTTGTATTTAGGCAGTTTTCTTGAATCAGTTTTAAACATTGTTTTTCTTTCCTTCTTTAGGGACTCAAATTGTACACATACTAGATCTTGTTTATCTTCTATAAGTATTATTTTCTCTCTGATCCTGTTACCATCTTTTGTTAATTTCTATTTAATTTTTTGGCACTTTTAATTTCTTTCCTTTATGTTTCTTATTGTATGTTGTTATTCATATTTCCCTTTGCAAACAAAATTTAATTTTTATTTCTGAAATAGTTTCCTTTTGCTTTAGCTTATTATTTAAGTTCAGTAGTTCTTGTTTCACTTTTTTCCTCTGTTTTTATTCTGAGTTTTTGTATTATGATAAGTGGTTGTTTTGGTACCATTTGCCTCTGCCTGTAATCTTTCTCTTTTGGGTTTCATCTATTGAAAAGTTTTATGTATAACTTTTTTTTATTAATAATTTCCCATGAATGCTTGTTTGTTGTTTGTTGTTCATTTTCTGTTCATGAGTATTTGTGTTGGATTTGCCTGAACCAGTGATAACAGACAGTCTTATGTAGAAGAATGGAAGAGTTTGCATGTCTTAACAGTTTTCTTCGTTCCAGAACTTCCTCTTTCATTGCTCTAGTGAAGTACAGTGTCCTTAATAAAGGGTGCCTTTGTTGTCTATCTCAACTTGTTCATATCATCTTGTTTCAGGAGGATGTTCATCTTTAGCTGTTTTCTTCTCTTCTGTTACCTCTACCCTTCCAAGATATTCTTTTAGAAATAATGTTTTCTCAACACTGCCTCTTTCTTTGACTCCCCAGTTTCAGACATGGTGTCAATATTTTTACTGAGAGAGGGATCCTCTCTTTCTGGGAATGAGCTCTAGTTGACATTTACTGATCCATCACCAGCAAAACCTCATTGTACTCTCTTCTGCGCATTCTTTACCTGATTGTGTCCACTCAGGTATAGACGGTGAAAACTGGAACCAGATCTACTGGTCTCAGGCCTTTATTTCTCCAGTCATATTTAAATTGAAATTTATAAAATTCTCTGACTCTTAATAATGCTGCAAGTGTACACCAGGGGCAACCTAGTTTGTCCTCCCTGTTGATCTGTATGGTTGTTTTGGTGGATGTGGAAATTCTAATTTGGGTAGCTGCCATTTATCCTGTGGGAACCCATTCCCCTCAAGTATTCTTTTGTTCATTACTATTGTGGCAAAGTATACCTAACACCAACTTAACATTTTAACAATTTTTAAATGTATAATTCAGTGGCATTAAGTACATTCACGATGTTGTACAACTATAACTATTACCTCATCCACTTTTCATCATCCCAAACAAAAACTGTGTACCCGTGAAACAGTAATTCCTCATCACCCCACCCTCAATCCAGCCCCTGGTACCATCATTCTACTGTCTGTCTCTATGAATTTGACTATTCTAGTTGCTTCATATAAGTAGAATACAGTATATGTCCAGTTCTGTCTGGTGTGTTTCACTTAGCATGTTTTCAGGATTTATCCATGGATTAGCATGTATCAAAATTTCATACCTTTTTTCTGGCTGAATAATATTCCACTCTATGTATAGATCATGTTTTGTTTTTCCTGTCATCAGTTAATGGACACTTGTGTTATTTCTACTTTTTAGCCATTGTGAATAATGCTGGTGTGGACATTGGTGTATAACTCTTCAAGTCTCAACAAGAACTGAATAAGAATTTTAATTCTTTTTTGTGTATACCCAGAAGTGAATTACTAGATTCTATGATAATTCTATGTTTAATTTTTTGAAGAACAAACTTTTCCTTAGTGACTGTTTTACATTCTTACCAACAATGCCAAAGGGTTCCAGTTTCTCACATCTTTGCCAACACTTGTTATTTTCCACTCTATTTTTATGATAACCATCCCAGTGGTCATTAGGGTATGAAGTGGTATCTCAGTATCTCATTGTAATTGTTATTTGCATTTTGGTAATGATTAGTGATACTGAACATCCTTTCATGTGCTTATTGGCCATTTGTATATGGCCTTTTTTTTTTTCTGAAATGGAGTCTTGCTCTTGTTGCCCAGACTGGAGTGCAGCGATGAGATCTCAGATCACTGCAACCTCTGCCTCCTGGGTTCAGGTGATTTTCTTGCCTCAGCCTCCTGAGTAGCTGGGATTACAGGCACACAACACCATGCCTGGCTAATGTTTGTATTTTTAGTAGAGACAGGGTTTCATCATGTTGGCTAGGCTGCTCCCAAACTCCTGACCTCAGGTGATCCACTTGCCTCAGCCTCCCAAAATGCTGGGATTACAGGTGTAAGCCACCATGCCAGGCCTGTATATATCTTCTTTAGAGAAATGTCTATTCAAGTCCTTTGCTCATTTTTTAATTGGGCTTTTTGTTGAGTTATAGAAATACTTTATATATTCTGGATATTAATCCCTTTAGATATATGACTTGCAAATATTTTCTCCCAGTCTGTGGGTTGTTTTTTCACTCTATTTATAGTGTCATTTGATGCACAGAAGTTTTTACTTTTGATAAAGTCCTATTTTTTTTTTAGTTGCCTGTGCTTTTGGTGTCATTTCAAGAAATCACCACCAAATCCAATTTTGTGGAGCTTTTGCCCTATATTCTAAGAATTTTATATTTTTATGTCTCACATTTAGGTCTTTGATTCACTTTTTGATTCACTTTGAGTTAATTTTTGTATATAGTGTTAGGTAAGGGTCAAACTTTATTCTCTTGCATATAGAGAGCCAGTTTTCCTGGTGCCTTTGTTCCTTTCCTCCATTGAATGGTCTTGGCACCTTTGTTGGAAGTCAACTGACCACATATGTGAGGGTTTATTTCTGAGCTCTTTAAGTTATTCCATTGGTCTGTATGTCTACCCTTATGCCAGTACTACACTGTATTTAAATAAATAAATAAGTTTATTTATTTAGTAGAGACAGGGTCTCACTATGTTGCCAAGGCTGGTCTTGAACTCCTGGCTTCAAGCAATCCTCCAACCTCAGCTACCCAAAGTGCTGGGATTACAGGCATGATTTACCCTGCCAGCCGACACTATTTGATTATTGTAGATTTGTAGTAAGTTTTGAAATCAAAGTGTGAGTTTTCTAACTTTATGCTTTTTCAAGATCGTTTTGGCTATTCGGGGTCCCATGAGATTCCATATGTATTCTTCCATAGGTTTTTCTATTTCTGCAAAAATTGCCATGGGATTTTGATAGTTATTACATGGAATCCGTAGATTGCTTGGGGTAGTATTGACAAATTAACAATATTGTCTTCCAGTCTGTGAACATGGGATGTCATCTCATTTATTTATGTCATCTTTAATTTCTTTTAGCAATATTTTTTGGTTTTTAGTGTACAAGTCTTTAGTCTCGTTGGTTAAGTTTATAAGTATTATTTTTGATACATTTTAGTGGAATTATTATTATTATTATTATTATTATTATCATTGAGACAGAGTCTCACTCCAATGCCCAGGCTAGAGTGCAGTGGTGCAACCTCGGCTCACTGCAGCCTTGACCTCCAGGGCTCAGGGGATTCTCCCACGTCAGCCTTCAGAGTAGCTGGGACTATAGGCATGCGCCACCTTGCTCAGCTAATTTTTTTTTTTTTTTTTAATTTTGTCTCACTATGTTGCCCAGGCTCGTCTCAAACTCCTGGACTCAAGTGACCCTCCCGCCTTGACCTCCCAAAGTGCTGGGATTCTAGGCGTGAGCCATTGTGCCTGGGCTAATTGTTCTGACTAGAACTTCAAGTACTATATTGAATGAAAGTGGTGAGAGCTGGCATCCTTATCTTCTTGATCTTAGAGGAAAAGGTTTCAGTCTTGCACCCTTGAGTGTGGTGTTAGCTGTGGGGTTGTCATACGCTGTATGGCCTCTGTTACGTTGAGGTACTTTCTTCTATTCCTACTTTGTTGAGTGTCATTTTATTGTGAAAATGTGTGCATTTGGTCATGTGCTTTTTCTGCACCAAGATGATCATGTGGGGTTTTTTCCTTCTTTCTTTTAATGTGGTGTATTACACTGATTGACTTTCATATGTGAACTACTCTTGCATTTCAGGAATAAATCCCACTTGGTCATGGTATATAATCCTTTTAATGTGCTGTTGAATTCAATTTGCTGGTATTCTGGTTGAGGATTTTTGCATCAGTATCCTTTTTTTCTTGAAACATCTTTTCTGGGTTTCATTCAGCTATTCCTTAATGTTGGCAGAATATAGGTTTGTAAACTAGAGGAAAAGCTGACCACTTTGGCAAGGAAGAAGGAAGAAAAACGTTTCTCACCTTTATTAACTGAACCACCATCCTTTTGCTCATCTTAAATTGCTCTGTTGGTATGGTTGTCAAAAATATGAAAATTAAACACACAAGGATCATATACGATATATGAGAAATTTTAGGTGCACTCTAGCCCAGCTATCTGAAAGCAAACATGGAATATCATAAAAGAAATGAAGTTGGAGATGTTGAATAGAAGACTTGAGTGTGAAATTGGGTGAGTGAGAAGCTCTTATTCAAATTACCAGATCACCAAACATTATTATCAGAGGATGTTGCTGTTCCTCAAGTTAGTTTCAAAAGCTTGACAGAAGAAATTGTCAGCTTCTCTGCCCTCTGTTTTTAACTGATCCAACCGCATGCTTGTATACAAGACAGTTCCTCCAGGAAGATGTAAATTCTGAAGTCTTTATCTAATAATGTATTCGCTAGAAATAGCAGACATTGGCAGACTGTCAAGAAATAAGGCCTTGACAAGCAATCTTGGCATTGAGGAGGGGAAGGAGGGCTGGTGGCAAAGGCGTTGTGGCAAGGGAGGGCGTAGGGGAACTGTGGAGGATTTGGGGCTCACTGGATCCAGCAGAAGGTAGGTTTTTTTGAGCAGCTGGTAGATAGCGAAACAAAACATCAGAGAGTTTGGGAACAGAAGTTGAGTGGGCAGAGAGGGTGGCCTTTTCCTTCTTTGCTTGTCTTTGCGTAAGTCCGAGGGAGGTGTGTGTGTGAGAGAGAGAAACAGGCCTGTGGGACTGGGTGACTCAGGTCTCAGGGCTCAGCATCAGCTCCTCTGCTCATACAAGCCGCGGCCTCGTTCTGTACTCCCCTTCAGCTCACTCGAATTCCTCGCCTGCCAGAACGTCTGTTTAACATATTGAATATATGTCCTTCGAGATGCTTGTCCTGCGAGTGTGTGTGTGTGTTTAAAATTTACATAGGTGTTACTGAGTTCCTCTTTCTGCCTCTTTTTTTTTTTTTTTTTTTTTTTGAGATGGAGTCTTGCTCTGTCGCCCAGGCTGGAGTACAGTGGGACAATCCCAGTTCACTGCAACCTCCGTCTCCCGAGTTCAAGCGATTCTCCTGCCTCAGCCTCCTGAGTAGCTGGGACTACAGGCATGTGTCACCACACCTGGCTAATTTTTTGTATTTTTAGTGGAGACAGCATTTCACCATATTGGCCAGGATGGTGTCGATCTCCTGACCTCGTGATCCGCCCTCCTCAGCCTCCCAAAGTGCTGGGATTACAGGCGTGAGCCGCTGCGTCTGGCCCTCTGCCTCTTCTTTCTGTCCTTGTCTTCTCATGTTATCTCCTTACTCTTCTTTCCTATAATTCTTTTTCACTTTGCCCCCCACTCCCCCCAATTTCTTTCAGTCACTTGGCATTTATTGAGTGCCTAGTGCATGCCAAGTAGGCTGCTGGGTACGTTATAGGCATTATTTGGTTCAAGATTCATGGTAGCCCTGCAAGGACAGTGGTCTTTTACTCATTTTTGTGAAGAAGCCAATTCAGCAGTTAGGTAACATGCTCACCATTACATAGCCAGCAATCTGTATTCACACTTAGCCTTGCTATTCCAAAACCCTTCTTAATCTTCATTAAAAACAGTTCACCCAGCTCTCTCTTAAATGAAGAAATGATACTGACCAACATGGCCATCTCTTAGGACTTAGGTAATCTCACTAATTGCAGATTTGTTGGTGCTCCCAGCTAATGTGTGTTCAGTGCTCATGGGAGGCAGCACAGGGCGGTGGTTAGAACGCAGACCCTGGAGCCTGGCCGGTCCCGGCCCTGCCCCAAGCGTCTGTGAACTTTGGGCAGGTTGGCCATCCCCTCCCTCGAAAAACAAGCCAGGTTCGATGTGGTCAAGTGATGAAAAAGAGGTTTGCATGTTTTTAAATTCATTCATTTGACAAATATTTGATATGCCTACCACATGCCAGGTATTATTGCAGAAACTGGGGACCTAGAAGAGGACCAAATACAAAAGCCCATGTCCCCAGGAAGCTTACCTTCCAGTGTCAGCAGGTAAGATGGCTGCTATGAAAGGAAGGACAGGGGCCAGGCGTGGTGGCTCACACCTGTAATCCCAGCACTTTGGGAGGCTGAGGTAGGTGGATCACCTGAGGCCAGGAGTTCAAGACCAGCCTGGCCAACATGGTGAAACCCTGTCTCTACTAAAAATACAAAAATTAGCCAGGTGTGGTGGTGGTGGTGGGCACCTGTAATCCCAGCTACTCGGGAGGTTGAGGCAGGAGAATCGCTTAATCTGGGAGATGGAGGTTGCAGTGAGCCAAGATTGCACCATTGCATTCCAGCCTGGGCTGGGCGACAAGAGCGAAACTCCATCTCAAAAAAATATTAAGGAAGGACAGGGACCCTAACTTGAGGACCAGCAGTAGGCTGATAACAGTGATGCACCGCTATCTGCCGTGCGCTGGAGCCTGCTTCTGACTAATTGTATAGTTCATTCTCCAAGGGCAAGATTTTATTTTCTAACAGCTTTATTGAGATATAATTTACATACTTAAATATTCACCCATTTTAAGTGTACAATTCAGTGGTTTTTGGTAAATATAGAGTTTTGCAACTGTCACTTCAATCCCGTTTTAGAACATTTCCATCACTCCATAAAGCTCCTTCACACAAGAGGAAGGTGTAGTTTTTGGAATAAATGAAGGGAGGTGGTGTCTTTTGAGGAGAGAGTGCTGGCCCAAGGACCAGGAGAACCAGGACCTAGTTCCACCTCTGTACTGGCCTCCGGGAAAGGCACCTCCCCACGGGGT
The DNA here is from genome assembly GCF_003255815.1 of Theropithecus gelada. Lineage (NCBI taxonomy): Eukaryota > Metazoa > Chordata > Mammalia > Primates > Cercopithecidae > Theropithecus > Theropithecus gelada. The sequence continues at coordinate 57,283,720 of NC_037685.1, read as the reverse complement.
CTCATTCTCTCACCCTTTACGTGAAGGCATTGTTTGCCACGTTCCCTTACAGTTCTAAGATCTTGTGATTTAATTTAAGGAAGATCCACGTATCTGGCAGTTAGAGAGGGATGGGATGGAGAAGAGAGATTTAAAATATAAGAGGAAAGGGAGTGTTGCTAAGAAAATTATCAGAAGGCATTCATGTGGGGAATATGGGGAGTTAAGTAGGGAGGGGAAGACTCAGGGCCTTCGAATCCAGCCCAAGCATTTGAGTCCATCGACTGTCAGGCAGGTACCAGTGAAACTTGTGGTCATTACTTTCTTATAACAAAGAATGACCCAAGATATTGTAGGCTGAAATGAGGCTGAAGTTTAAATCCTATCACTAGGAATGAGAGTTTGAGCAAGTTAACCTCTATAATCTTCTGTTTCTTTGTAGAGAATATCAACCTCACTGAATTGAAGTTAGTTGACAGCTATGTGTGAAGCACACAATCAGGCTTGGTGCCAAGTACTTGATGTTTTAATACAAAAGCTATTTTATGAATATTAATTTGGTGGCAATATAGTGAGTGGATTGGAGGAGAGCCAGTAGTTCAGTGTTTCTCAGAATCTGGTTCCCCGATCAACTGTGTCAGCATCACTTAGAGTACCTTGTTAAAAATGTAGTAGATTCTTGAGCTCAGTCCCAGATCAGATGATCTGAGCATCAGACTGGGCCTTGGAGACCAGCATTTTCATAGGTTCCCAGGGGATGCTGATGCACAATTAAGAACCAGTGTGACGGGTTAGTCCTTAGTAAATGTTACTTGTTTTGTTATTGTTTTGCTGCTGTAAATTATTGCTCTTATAGCATAGAGAAGTCTAGCCTGGGGAGGGGTCATCAAAGGCTTCCTTTTGACCTGCTTTCATATAGGAGTAGGCTGTGGATGAATGTGTATGTAGGCTTTAGCCAGGTAGGGAGGGGAAAGTTATCCGGTTAGAATATATACAGAGGCAAATAAGGGAGATCATGGCTTTTAGTGGGGAGCAACATATTTCAAAATTTGATCGTAATGAAAATGTGACTAGAGAGTAGTAAGAGCTGTATTGGATGTCATATTGAGGAAGATGGAGAGGCAGTTTGGAGCTTTGGTTTTAAGCAAGAGGGATATAAGGTCAGATTGGATTTAGAGGGCCTAGGTATGAGCATGGATATAAAGCAGTGGTGATTTCCAGGTTTCTCACAGGCTGACTGGGATGGATGGGGCTGCCGTTCATCTAGGAAGGGCATGGAAGAGAAGAATCGGGTGTGTGGGAAAAAGCCTTGGGTTTTAGGTGTATTACATGGAGATGTCTCTGAGACATCCAAATGGAGCTATTTTATACAAATTGAAATGTGGGACTGGTGTTAAGGGAAGAGACGTCAATTAGAGAGGGAAATCTGGAAGCCACCAGGTTATAGTGCAGAATTAAGCTATGGGCATGCATAACATTTTTCAGTTCTTAGAATAAAATAAGAGATCTGAGACGGAATCCCTCAAAACTGGGCAGACCTTAAGAAAAAACAGCAAAAGAGAGAGCACTGGAAAACTGAAGAGAGACAGAACGCAGAGAAGAAGTTTGAGAAAATTAACAACTATGTCCAGTGCCACCTAGAGGTCATTTAAAGGGTAGAAATTGTCCCTGTTGTTTTCATTTGGCAAGAGCAGTTTCAGTAGGGAGTAGAGGCCGACATTAGGTAGTAGAGGCTTTGTGGTTTAATGGGACATGAGTAAATAGAGACCATGAATGCAGACTACGTTTTTATCTATATAACTTTTCTAATAAAATAATTGAAGTAGGGCTGGGCCTGGTGACTCACGCCTGTAATCCCAGCACTTTGGGAAGCCGAGGTGGGAGGATCGCTTGAGCCCAGGAGTTCAACACCAACCTGAGCAACATAGGTTCCATCTCTACAAAAATTTAGGTGTGGTGCCATGCATTTGTAGTCCCAGCTACTCGGGAGACTGAATTGGGAGGATCATTCAAGCCCAAGAGGTCAAGGCTACAGTGAGCCATGATCTCGCCACTGCACTCCAGCCTGGGTGAGAGACCAAGACCCTGTCTCAAAAAAAGAAAAAAAAAAAAGAAGAAGAAGAATTGGAAAAACAGAATATATTAAAGATGTCCCAGGGACTGGACATGGAAAAGGAAAAATGACTCATTTCTTGTCCTGGACTATAAGGCTTCTTTTAGTGGCAGGAAAGTGTTGTCCTCTTTTTATCCTCAACACTTAAGCACAGTGCCTGCCATCCCACGGGTGCTCAGGAAGTCCTTATTGATTGAATAGACGGGTGGATGGATGGATATACAGGTCCGAACTTTTGAGGGTTATTTTTTTCAAATTTCAGATTGAGTTGAGAGGAAATGTAAAGGAACCATGTTAAAATATTGCTACATACCAAGAATTGTACTTTTAAATTTCAGATAGCTTGTGACTTTTCCATTTGCTAGAATTGCTCTTTTTTTTTTTTCTTTTTCTTTCTTTAATTTTGAGACAGAGTTTCACTCTGGTTGCCAAGGCTGGAGTGCAATAGTGCGATCTCGGCTAACTGCAACCTCCACCTCCCTGGTTCAAGGGATTCTCCTGCCTCAGCCTCCCAAGTAGCTGGGATTACAGGCATATGTCACTATGCCTGGCTAATTTTGTATTTTTAGTAGCGATGGGGTTTACCATGTTGGCCAGGCTGGTCTCGAACTCCCGACCTCAGGGGATCCACCCGTCTCTGCCTCCCAAAGTGCTGGGATTACAGGCGTGAGCCACCACGCCTGGCCCTTTTTTTCTTTTAATAGGCTTTCTCTTTCCTTCCCCCTAATTGGAGGCAAATATTTATTGTAAATATTTGAGTGCATTACAGAGTTAGAAGCGAGTTAGGATTTCAGTTTGAATATTAATACTAGATAGAATGCAGGATCATAATGGGATGCATCCAATGCGGCTAAGAGCCTTCTGCCATTGGAGAGACCCCACTTAGCGGACCTCTGTGCTCTGCAGCACCTCCTGGCAGCGGGGCTGGGTGGGGGGACTAGGGCCACACCTCCAGGAGCCAGGCCAGGTGGCTGTTTGCCAAAAGCTGTCTGAAAATGTGCAGTAGTAATAAATGTTTCATGCTCCTCCTTCCTGTGCAGCTGCTAGGGAAGCACTTTCATCTTCGGGAGATGCAGTGTTTGTGGCTGTTTTCCCTGACTGTTCCCACTGCTTTAACCCAGTTTCTCACTCCGCAAGGGCCATTCCTTTCTCCACTTACCCTTTCTGGAGGCATTTCACTCCAGGTCCTCTGATTTAGTGTCCATTTTCAAGTCCTTGGGGATTTTGACGTGAACTAATAAATGTACAGCGGTTGCTCTTCCAGGACTGTATTTTAAAGGATATAAAAGGGAGGAAGCTTCTCTGTATGGTGAAGATGAGTAAGTGGTAGAGGAACGGAACCCTCAGCTGTTTACATCTGACTCTGTTCGTTTAACCCCTTTGCCTGACCACGGTTGATAAGGGTTTCAGGTGTACTTTATTAGGAGAAATTTTTGGTTCCTCCACGCGGTTACGTGGCACGTGGATTAAATACTTAGCAAAGTGGCCAGTTCATTATACGTGACTAATTCATGTTGCTCTTCAGGAAACATTTTGTGACTGACTTATGGGTCAAACATTGTTTAAGGCACTGAAAATGCAAAAATAAGACAGAAGAGTTTCTGTCCTGAAGGGTCTCATAACACAGTGGGGAGAGAGGCGGCATGTAATACAAGAAAATGGACAGGCTGGCTACACCATTCCACACATGACATGGCCTGTGATGACTGGGTTTAGGAACAAGAGGGGGTGCTTTTGCTCTCCCCCTCTGTAGGCCAGACGGGGGCATGTGGTAGGAGTCAGGAGGGCTCCACAGGAGAAATGATAGTTGGGATGAGTTTTAGGTGGTAAGTAGGAATTCACCAGGTGGAAGAGAAGGAACATTCAAGATAAAGAGATTAACAAAAACAAAGGAATGAGGCCAGGTCATGGCTCATGCCTGTAATCCCAGCACTTTGGGAGGCCAAGGTGGGTGGATCACCAGAGGTCATGAGTTCGAGCCCAGCCTGGCCAATATGGTGAAACCCCCGTCTCTACTAAAAATATAAAAATTAGCGAGGTGTGCGGTGAGCGCCTGTAGTCCCAGCTACTTGGGAGGCTGAGGCAGGGGAATCGCTTAAACCCAGGAGGCAGAGGTTGCAGTGAGCCGAGATCATGCCACTGCACTCCAGTCTGGGTAACAAGGGCGAGACTCCATCTCAAAATAAAAAATAAATGAATAACAAAGGAATGACAAAATCAAGACCAGTCCAGGGTGCTGCAGGCGCTCTGATGTGTTGGTGGGGATAGGTAGATGGGAGATGAGGTCAGAAGGTGGCGGTGGCCGGACGGTGCAGACTGTGTTCTACTGGGAGCAGGTGCTGCGCTGTAAGCCTCCGGGAGCTGGAGGATTTTAAGCAGGAGGTTACATAATCGGACACACTTTAGAAAGACCTTTTGGAAGGAGGGCAGATTTGGGTTATCGGGTGTCAGATGCCTCTGAGGCCTTGCCCCACACCCCCTCACCTCACTTCGGGCAGTGAGCCCTTTCCTGTGGCTTGGATACACCTGGCACTAAAGCTTTTTTCCCAAGAGTACACCTCACACCTTTTGCACCTGCTCCAGGTATTCTCCAGAGCCGCTGACTCCAGGTAGGGGGTGCCCAGCTCAGAACCATCCAGCTCCAAAGTGCAGGAGATTTAACCCTTTCAGGGGACTCCCTCACACAGGGAGGGATGGAGCCAGTGGCCACACGCTCCTCCTGGTCCATTCAGAGAGGCAATCTGCATGTGCTCAAGTGGTGGCATCGAGCCCCAGTTGCCTACAGAGGTGATCTCGGTAATTCATGTTTATGTTGGTTTTGCTCCTCCCATTATTCAGTGGGCTCCTTCATTCCTGCCGCTTTGAGTAGTTCCCAGGTGGGCTACCTGCTCACAGGTTCTAGCAAAGCTCTGCTTTAGGGAAAGGAGGAGAGTGGGGATCCAGCATGAGACAGCAGGTTCCGATGAGGAAGCTTTTGCAATTGCTCAGGCAATGATAAAACAGCAAACATTGCATGCTGGGATGTCAAGTAGGGGAAGGAGTAGAGAGGGTTGTAGTGGGGAGAATCGAAAGGTCTTGAGGACCAGTTTAATGTGAGGGTACAGCAGAAACAGGCATTTCTGACATCTCTTGGATTGCCAGCTGGGACCACAGCGTCATTAACCAAGTTGAGAAGTAAAGCTGCAGGGGTCGGGTGTATGTGCGGAAGATTGTGGGTTCTGCTTTTCACGGGAAGGATTGAAGGCACTGTGGAAAGGCAGGGGAAGATGGTTAGTAGGAAGCTGGGTTCAGGAGTCTGTAGCTCAGAAAACAGGTCTGTTTCTGGCAGTTTTGTGACTCATGAAAATACAAATACTATCTCAGGTCATTTGCATGTAGATCTTTTCCCAGACCTTTGGGGAAAGGGTCAGGTGCAATGAGAGCACCATGGCAGTGCCCCTCTTTCCCCTGCCTCACTGTTTAGTTGTCTATCACCATCTTCTTCCCTTTTAAACATCAGAGCATTTGCCCATTACAAATCGTATTATCATAGCTTTAGTATTTAATTTTGTCTTCCTGAGAAAAGCGTTCATGGTAAAGACAGAAATGCCTCCATCACCCCGGAGAGCAGGACACACGGGAAGGAGGGGCAGGTGTGCAGATGAGGGGCTCAGGTTTTGTTCCAGGGCCGCTGGGAAATCATCAAGAGGTGCAGCCACCAAGGACCATATGTGCTTGGGTCACGAGGATCCCTACCTGGGAGTGGGGAGGGTTGACTGGCCCTGCCAGTGTAACCCATGTTCTACTATCCCCCTTGCCCTCTTTTTAGCTAACCTCTACTCATCCTTCAATATCATCTTAGGCCAATGAATCCTTGAATTCATGGTCAACAAGAGGTCTTCTGTAGGCTGAAGTCAGGGCTGAGTGGTCTGCTTGTGATCTCCTAGGAATTCAAATAAATCCAAGTACTTCTTGAACATAGCTCATAGCAGAGGACTGAGCCGTGAAAATGCTAACATGCCTGCCTCCTGTGACACATTATAAGCTCCCTGAGGATGAGGACCAAGGCTTATTTCATCGTTGTATCCTCAGCGTCTGACCGACAGCAGGTACTAAGTCATTACTGCAAAGAACCGAGCATGACACCCAAGGAAACAGATGAAGTGGGGGTAGGACAAGGGAGACTGAGGAGTCTCCCTGGAAACTTCGAGGGAGAGACAGTCACTAAACTCTCATCAGTCGAAGCGATTTCTATTGTACAGTGTAAGCCTATGCATGCTGTGAAAAACAGTAAGGGCAATAGGGCTTAGGAGGGGGGGAAGGCTGTGGCTGCCTGGGGTGGCAATGGGGAGCCTCACTAAGGAGGCAAAGATGGAACAGGTGAGGGTCAGCCCTCAGATGGAAGGCTGTAGGGCAGGTGCTGCCAGGCAGGCGAGGACCAGGTGGTCCGAGCAGACGCTGACTTCAGCGTGCCCTCTCCTGCCCACCGTTCCCGTTAATTTCAGCACTGCTGTAGAAAGAGGCTTTTAAACAGCAAACGTCAAGCGTACCCTTCACAAGGACAGGGATCTTCATGTGTGGGATGTAACTCAAGGCCCGAGGGCATATTGGATGCTCAGTGAAGATCTGTTGAATGAATGAAGGGATACAGAAAGTCAAGAGGGGAAAGGTTTGGAAAGCGGCGTGATCCACAGTGTGAAATGCAACAGGTAGTGAAAGACAAGAAGCACCCACAGAACCTTGGACTTTGTTCTTATTTATTTACCTCTTTTTATCATCTCCTATTTATTTATGGTCTCAAAGGCTGACCTGTAGAATGTTCAGTTGTTCTCCACAGTGGTTTTACTAGTGTGCTTGGAAAATAGGAATGAGCTATTTAGAGGATTCTCTTAGAGTCCTATTCCGGAGCTTAAGTGAAGCCAATGAAGTGCAGCTCGGTGGTGTGGCATCACATCTACAATGAAGTCAGTATTTCACTCTTGGAATATGGACTGCTTGTGTCTATATCCTCACGGGTATACATCTTACGTTTAACATTGGCATGAAAATAAGTGAAAGTCAGGTAGTCAAATATCCTTTTGTAAATAGTAATAGGGTAAAAACCCTTTAATATAGGATTGTAGTACTTGGCAATCAATTTATAATTTTTGTAGCGTTCAATACATAGATTCAATTTATAATACATAATTTTTATAATTTTATAAGATTATATATTTATAATTAAATTTACAATTTATAATTTTGATTGCATCTTTGTAAGTTCCATTTGCAACTCCTTGTCTGCCACAGAGACTTAACATCGTAGGGAATATGTGTGGAGAATCTCTTACTCTTTTAGAATTGAAAGTCATAACTCATGCCTGTAATCCCAGCACTTTGGGCCAAGGCAGGCAGATTGCTTGAGCTCAGGAGTTTGAGACCAGCCTGGACAACACAGTGAAACCCCGTTTCTACAAAAAATACAAAAAGTACTGGGGTGTGGTGGTGTGTGCCTGTAATCCCAGCTACTCAGGAGGCTAAAGCACAAGGATTGCTTGAGAATGGGAGGCGGAGGTTGCAGTGAGCCGCGATGGTGTCACTGCACTCCAGCCTGGGCTACACAGCGAGACTCCATCTCAAAAGAAAAAAGTGAAAGTCACTAATTAGAAAGCCCAAAGATTAGATGGGAAGTGTTGTCTGGGGTCTAAGCCTGAAAGGGAAGCCTCTTAGGTTCTGTGGGATTCACTTTTCGAGGTAAACTGCAGTTGTTTTGACAGGGGAAATCTGCTTTTAGCCATTTCAAATATTTATATACTTCTTCCAATTCCCTCATAGACTAGGAGCTCATTCAAAGATAAGCGTTTAAACCACAGCGGAAAGTAGCGGCCTCCGATGGAGCACATTTGAAACGTGTCCTCATCTGGGGAATGTCCTCATATTACTCAGTCAAAACAGAAGTGAGTGCAAGAAATAACCTCCACTAGATTTTTGCAATTACAGGGATCTATGAAAGTGGGGAAAAAAAACATTCATTGGAGATCTACATCAGTGAAATCCAAACATTTTAAGTCCAATTTTCCTCATGGAAGAAAGACTACATAGAGGAGGGCTTAGGACTGTGAGGAGCTCAAGCTTCCCGCCGGGCCACCAGCCACTCAGCCATTGTCACCCACTCAGGGTTTCCAGGAGCAATCCTGTAATTCCCTCCACAGACTCTGTGGACCTGGTTCATCTTTCCAGCTGCCTGGAGGTTCTACCCCTAACATTGGCCCTAGAGTGCAGTTGATCTGGCTTTTACTCTTGCGTCCTCTGAAACAAATACACACGTTATGGGGACTTGCTGCTACAGAAATGTTTGAATGTTTGGAAATTTGCATATGTTCAAGAAATCTCAAAAAAGTGCCAACCTTACTCAGTACTGTCCCCTTCTGTGGATGCCCACACACGTTCTCTCCTCCAGCCTCCAACATCCCGTCGCGCCACTTCCTTCCCTGTTTACAGACAACACAGACACCATCAGAAAGAGCGGTCCCTGATTCCACTCCCCATGGTCTCCACAGTCAATGGTCCGTTTTCATTGCTCCCTTTCTCTGGTTCATTTAAAACATTTGATGTGTTTGGTCATCCCTCTTTCATGGAACATTTTATGCTGTTGGCTTCCAGATGCCACAACCTCCTCCATCATAGTATGTGGCTGTGGCCCTAGCTACCTGCATCCCAGGAGGGCTCTGCACAGCCGCCAGCTCTTCCTGTCCTTGGATTCTAATTTAGGGTCTAGGACTCATTCTGAGCACAAAAGGAGCTGGGAAAGCATCGGGGCTATTCATTTAAAATATGGTAGGTAGGTTCTGCTTTATATAGTGGGGAGTTCCTCAAACTTAAGAGGGTTAAAAAAGATGGTAACTATCCACGTGGGGCCATGACCCAGTGAAATTTGGGTCACCAATGCAAGGCCATTAGTGCCCAAACTGACAATGTCTGGGGAAGCTAAGATTTTGCTACCTATCAGATTTATAGGATATATTGAAATCAACAAATGTGTGTGTGTGTGCGTGTGTGTGAGTGTGTGTGCGTGTGTGTGTGTGAGTGTGTGTGCGTGTGTGTGTGTGCGTGTGTGTGAGTGTGTGTGCGTGTGTGTGTGTGAGTGTGTGTGCGTGTGTGTGTGTGTGTGTGCGTGTGTGTGAGTGTGTGTGTGTGTGCGTGTGTGTGTGTGTGTGTGCGTGTGTGTGAGTGTGTGTGTTTTCGTTTTTTAGATGGAGTCTCACTCTATCGCCCAGGCTGGAGTGCAGTGGCACGATCTCAGCTCACTGCAACCTCCAATTCCTGGGTTCAAGCAATTCTCCTGCCTCAGCCTCCTGAGTAGCTAGGATTACAGGCATGCGCCACGATGCCCGGATAATTTTTTGTGTGTGGAGACAGGGTTTCACCATGTTGGCCAGGCTTGTCTCGAGCTCCTGGCCCGCCTCAGCCTCCCAAAGTGCTGGGATTACGGGCTCCACGCCCGGCCTGTTTTTGTTTTTAAAGAAAGCAACAAACAAATGAGCTAAGCTTAAGAAGGGAAAATGAGTAAAAACAACAGAAAGAAAGAAGAAAAAAAGCAAAGATAAAGAACACTGTTAATGAATTTTTAAAAAGAGAACATCAAAAAAGTCGAGAAACCTGAGAGCGGTTTCTTAGACAAAAATTGATCAAGTGGGCAGACTTTCCGCATACCTACTTAAGGGTGAAAAAGACAAATGAAACAAAAGAGAAAAATAATGTGGCAACACCTTCAGCTCTCTCCTGGGCATCCACAGAACCCCCGACTAGTCTCCCAGCTGCTGCTCTTCTTCCCAGCCTGAACGATGCTGTTCCCCTCAATTCATATCTTAGAAACTAATACTTGCTATGGTAGCGAGGCCTTTGGGAAGTAATTAAGTCATGAGGGCTCCTCCCAAATGCATGGGATTAGGGCCCTTATAAAAGAGGCTTGTTGAGGGAAAAAGTCTCTCCAACCTCATTTTCCCTCTACTCTCCCATCACCACAACAGTCAACACAGAAGACTTCTGTGACCAAATGTGTGGGTTTTTCTCCCCACACACGAAGCAGCAGACACCAGCTGGGTGTCCTCCAATTCAGTTCCAACACTACCCGGAAACAGTGTCAGATCCCACAGGTTGGGGGCTCCCTAGCACTGGGGACTGGATCCCACAGTCCTCAAGATTCCCCTCGTATGCCCTGACACCAGCTGCAAATCTGGACCTCCGGAACGTCTGACCAGCCGTCTTCAAGTTAGGGTTCCTACGACCCCTGTTTGGGTTGGATTAATTTGCTGCAGCAGCTCACACAACTCTGGGAACACTCGCTTGCTGGCTTATAATAAAGAATAGTACACGGGATACAGAAGAAGAGATGCATAGGGTGAGGTATGGGGGAAGGGGTTCCGAGCTTCCATGAACCTCCACGTTTTCAGTCATCTGGAAGCACTCTGAGCCCAGTCCTCCTACTGGGTTTTTATGAAAGCGTTCCTTTCCCCGAGGACATGAGATGGGACCCACTCAGGAAAAGGTCTTAAAACCCGCAATCAGAAAGGCAGGAAAAGACTGGTGTTCCGCCTTGGGGCAGGTGACAGGAGGGCGGGAGAAGGTCAGAAGGTCAGAGGCTGTCCCGAGGCCCAACACACCCAGCATTATAACAAAAGACTGTAACAAGGTGATGATGGTTTGGCTGTGTCCCCACCCAAATCTCACCTTGAATTGTAATAATCCCCGTGTGTCAAGGGTGGGGTCAGGTAGAGATAATTCAATCACAGAGCCGGTGTCTTTCCCCTGCTGATAGTGAATAGGTCTTACAGATCTGATGCTTTTATAAATGGGAGTTCTCCTGCACACGTTCTCTTGCCTGCCACCATGTAAGATGTGACTTTGCTCCTCATTTGCCTTCCTCCATGACTATGAGGCCTCCCCAGCCATGTGGAATTGTGAGTCCATTCAACCTCTTTCCTTTATAAATTATGTACTCTCAGGCATGTCTTTATTAGCAGCAGGAGAGCAGTCTAATACACAAAGGAGTTAGGAGCGAGGAACCGTGGAGGAACGCCTACACATCTACCATATGCATATACATCTCATAACACCATGGGGCTCAGAGGAGCTCCCTTGCCCCTTCCCATGTGAGGACCAGAAAGCACCATCTAGGAGGAATGAACCCTCACCAGACCCTGAATCTCCTTGTGCTTTGATTTTTATTTCTCAGCCTCCAGAACTGTAAACAATAAATTTCTGTTGTTTACCAATGACCCAGCCTAAGGTATTTTTTTAGCAGTGAAAAAAAAAAAAAAAAATAGACTAAGACACTGCCCCAACTCCATGTAACAGCCCAACTGATCATATAGCATACACTGGGATTGTGTCACCATCTACATAAAATCCTCCAGTATATGGCCGTTGCCCTTAGAGTACATGCAACCTGCTCATGATGACCTGGAGGCCTCTAATTTCACCTGTGCCTACCTCTCTGGCCTCCTTTATCATTGCCTGCCTACCTTTTCTTTCTACCCTTGTTTCTGTTCTTTAACCTATCAAGCTTGTTCTGGCTTCAGAGCCTTGTACTTGCTATTCTCCCAGCCAAGACGTGCTGGCCCCTGGCCTTGGCAAGCCTCCCTCCCTTAAAATCGCAGCTCCTCGTCTTCCTGGCCACCCTGTCTCTGACCAGCTCATCCCAGGCAGCCACATCCGCCTACCTCCACCGTCTGTAATCCATTTGTTGATTCCGTCTGTGGTTTCCAGGACTTTTCCAGTCGTGTTCACAACTGTGTTACCAGCAGCAAAATCAGCGCCAGTCACAACCATTAAATCCTTAAAATGTGAAGTGGCAGACACTTTACTATGAATTAAATCTATAAAGTCAAATGTAAGCAATCAATATTTGTCAAATGAAGGAAGGAATCAATAAGTATGCAGTTTTAAAAAATTATATCTCACAGTAAATGCATATAAATAGAAAAATCTTTATTAACTGGACAAAATAGGAACTTGAATAGACCCATAAAAAATAAACTTAAAAATTTCAATAAAGATTTATTTCCACAAAATTCCAAAACAGAAAACTGTAGACCAGACTCACCTTTTAACATAGATGTGAAGTCTTCTATAAAATACTAGCAAATTACCACAGGCATGTGCCACCATGCCCAGCTAATTAATTTTTTAAAGTTTCCTGTAGAGATGGGGTCTTGCTATCTTGCCCAGGCTGGTTTCGAATTCTTGGGCTCAATGATCTGATCCTCCCACCTTGGCTTCCCAAAGTGTTGAGATTACAGGCATGAGCCACCATACTTGGCTGAGTTATAGTTTACATATTATAAAATTCACTTATTTTAAGTGTACAGTTTAATGTTTTTTAGCAAATCCACAAGTTGTGCAACCATCACCAAAATCTACCCCCAGAGCCTTTCCATCACCCCAAAAAGATCCCTCATGCCCTTTTGCAGTCATTCCCTCCTACCAGCCCCAGCTCCAGGTAATCACCGATCTGTTTTCTCTATATATAAATTTTTATTTTCTAGACATTTCATATAAGGAGGGTAATGCAATGTATATCCTTTTGCATCTGGCTTATTCCACATATTTTTGAGATTCCTCCTTGTTGTACATCTATCAGTAGTTCATTTCTTTCTATTGCTGAATAATATTCCATTGTCTGAATGAACCACGTTTTAGCCATTCACCAGGTCAAGTGCATTTGGATCATTTCTAGTTTTGGGTTATGAATAATGCTGCTGTGAACATTCACATACAAGTACTTGTGTGGATATATGGTTTATTTCTCTTGGGTAGATAGAGAATAATTTATCGATCAAACTGAAGTTTTGTCTCAAGAGCCGAATGTTGTTTTATAGATACGTTTGTAATTTTCTTTTTATGTGGTATTGTATTCAGACCTTAAGTTACATAGCTAAAGATTAACATATTGATGAATATGTGAATATGAGATGTGCAGCTTACAAGGCTGTTAAAATTATTTGGCATCTGGTATAATTTACTGTGTCATTCACTAGTAACTACCTCTATGCTTCCTGTCTGGAATAAAAATGACATATATGTTATATTTACTATTCTGCTAATACCACCAGAAGTCCTAGCAACTGTCATTTCAAACTGTCTGCTGTGAAGTGATAAAGCAATCTAATTCTTTAAAACTTGTTCCTTGTGGCCAGGTGTGGTGGCTCACACCTGTAATCCCAGCACTTAGGGAGGCCAAGATGGGAGGATCGCTTAAAGCAGGAATTTGAGACCAGCCCAGGCAACATAGTGAGACCCCCATCTCTACAGAGAAAAAGAACAAGCCAGCCATGGTGGCTCACACCTGTGGTCTTAGCTACTCGGGAGGCAGCAGCAGGAGGATCTAGGACTCGAGGCTACAGTGAGCTATGATCGTGCCACTGCACTCCAGCCTGAGTAACAGAGTGAGATCCTATCTCAAATACATTAAAATAAAATAAAAACTGTTCCTTGAATATATCATTTTATACTCTCCCTTTTTGCCCTTTTGTGTTTGAAAGACATTTCACACTTGAAAATGGGATTGAGGCTTAAAGGGACGAAGAAAAGAAGTAATTTACTTGAAAACCTTTTCAAATCCAGAACAACATGTAGGATAGTTTATTAATTTCACAGAGATGCTAAAAGATTAGGAAATGTCGCTTGCCTTGATTTGCTGTTTGCTGACTTCCTGTACTGCCGAGAAATCTAGAGTGTGATTCTACATTTACACATTTTTGAAAGTATAAGTAGAAAAGTGTGTGATGAGGAATTATGAGGATGCACTTTTGGGATAAAATATGTGACTTTATGAAACAATAGCTAAAGTAATAAATGTGAAACTCAGAAACATTTCCTATAAAATTGAAAAGAAAACCCAAGAGTGTCTGCCATCACTATTAGTACTTACCATTTCCAGGATTTTCTGGGCAATGCAATTAGATATCAAACAGAAATAAGAGGTCTAATTATGTAAAAGGAGAAAAAAAGTCACAGGAAATATTATTGTCTACCTAAAAAAGCACCAGATAATCTACTGGGAAAGCATTTCCTTTAATACAGAATCAGTAAAGTGGCTGAATGCAAGATTTTTTTTTTTTTTTTTTTTTTCTGAGACAGAGTTTCGCTCTTGTTGCCCAGGCTGGAGTGCAGCAGTGCAATCTTGTCACACTGCAACCTCTGCCTCGTGGGTTCAAGAGATTCTCCTGCCTCAGCCTCTGGAGTAGCTGAGATTATAGGCGCACCACACTTGGCTAATATTTAGTAGAGATGGGGTTTCACCACGTTGGCCAGGCTGGTCTTGAACTCCTGACCTCAGGTGATCCACCCACCTTGGCCTCCCAAAGTGCTGGGATTACAGGTGTGAGCCACTGTGTCCGGCCCGAATGCAAGATAAATACCTACAAATTATTAGCTTGCTTCTGTCCCAGCAACCTGCCGCATTCTTTCCTTGGTCTAAAACAGTCTGTTATAATTCAGAAGTGTAATCGCAGCCTCCTTCATTAAGAAAAGATTGTGGTTTTGTCTCTTCCTTCCTCTGCGAAGTTTATCACACAATACAACCCACAGAGAAGCTGGGAGGGCTGAGGAAGCAACTCCACTTAAAATTTATCTTAAAGGCAAAAGAGTCACTTAGATGTAAGGTGGGTCTGTGTGTGTGGGGGTGTGTGTGTGTGTGTAGAGGGATAACAAACATACAATACAGAGTCTTTGTGCTGTTTAAAGCGTGGCTTGAAGAAAGAATTACCTACGGAGTCAATATCAATTGGTACAAGTTGAATAATTTAAGACCTTTAAGTCTTCCTTTTAGAAAAAAGAAATCAACAATTTATTGATTACTGGAAGGAAATGCATACACGAGGCAGTGGAATTGGAATGGAAGAAGAAAGTGGAGTGAGGTGGTGCCCTCTCTCTGAGCAAAGTTATCAGGGAGACCGAGTTCAATAGCCCTTACTTTTACAGTAGTGGACCTCGCAGATCAGAGGCCTCCGCTTCCCAGGAAAGAGCAACACACACATAGGATGCAACACTCTGTTGCTTCACATCACACTTTCCATCCCTCCCAGTTAAAAAGAGAGGGCTTCTGTCAGCGGGGTCAGCTTCTGGCCCAGTAGCTTTAGACACCAGATAGCCTGAGGGCTGCTACTGGCCTCAGGCCATGATACACCTTTTCCAGTCTTGGCAAAATAAGTGAAGGGTGGACAGTATGGTCAGTACATGTGTGTGGGGGTCAGGTTGCTAACTACCTTCTCTTGAGGCAGATGATGCTTGTTTCTGGGGGCACATCATCTCTACATTGTTTTCTATTATAATATCATGTCTTTGTTTTTGTTTGTTGATTGCTTAATGAATTCATTTGGCGTAGTGGAGATGCTACTGCTTAACTCTACTTCCCCTTCTGCTGTGGCCAACACATCTTATTTGTTTGCTTTTTGTTTTTTTTTTTTTGCGAGACAAGGTCTTGCTCTATTGTCTGGGCTGGAGGGCAGTGGCACGATTATAGCTCACTATAGCCTTGATCTCCTGGACCCAACTGATCCTGCTGCCTCAGCTTCCTGGGTAGCTGGGACTATACATGTATGCTACCACGTCTGGCTAATTTTTTAATTTACTTGTAGAGACGAGGTCTCACTGTGTTGCTCAGGCTGGTCTCCTGGGCTCAAGTGATCCTCCTGCCTCTGCCTCTGAAAGTGCTGGGATTACAGATATGAGTCACTGTACCCAATCTCTTTTATTTTTTATTTTAATTTCTTTGCTTAAGTGTATTCATTTATTCTTTTGTTCAACATATAGTAACCATCTACAGTGGAATTTAGTGAAGCTTACACCAAAAGCAAAGAAAGCAACTTTGTCCCCCTAAAACATGCTTTGAGCTTCATCAGTTCCTTAAATCTCAAGATGGGTAAGTTTTAGATTCTTTCCTGAGAGGATGGAATGAGGAGAGAGAATGAAAGATTTTAGAATTCTAAGGAGAGTGGGAAGGATATGGAAAGATGAATGTGAGACCCCCAAATGCAACCTTGTCAATGTTCCAGCTTTTCAGGCATCTGAATGGATGGCTGTTGACCTTGGGAAATTCATTAATGTCAACGGGAAAAGTTGTTCTTAAATCACATGCATGCTTTACAGATGATTGAAGGAGGCATCAAACATAAATAGCTGCTGGGTCTCAAGCCCAGAGACAATCTGGGAATCATTCTTTCAGATGTTTAAACTTGGCGTGAGTTGGTCAAACTTACAAAAGCCTGGTGAAACCAGAGCTGGTCTTTCCTAGGCGGGTTCCCCTTTACAGCCTCTCTCTAGCCCTAGGCTGGCTGTACGTGACTAAGGGCAAGGGCCAAGTCTTGCTTTCTATGAATCCTGGTACCCAGCACAGTGCCTGGCACATTGCTAGTGGTGAAGAAATATTCATTAGTGTATGAATTAACAATTGTTACCTGATGGCCTAGGGTTCCAGGAGCTCCTTGTCAAATTAAAACCTGAGTCCATCTTCTTGTGGGATCCCCTGAAAACAGCTGCTTGTAGGGGAAACCCTTTCAAGAGACCAAAACTTCAGGGAATTGTTTCTTTCAGTCCCAATTTTCTACCATGTCATTGAAATGTACAAGGGTCATGGCAGAGCCACTAAATTTGCCCCCAGTTCCAGACAGATCTCTTAAATTCCCCAGCACACACTTTCCTTGAATGGTTGCACCTTCCAATGCCTTCCCAGTGCAGTGGGAATAAAATCGAACCCCCTCACCACATATGTAACCTTCTCTCTGCTGGCCTCCCTCTCAAGTACTTCACTAGAATGTGATGAAGGGAGCCTTTGTCTTCCGCGTGAGTCCTTTCTTAGGAAGACAAAATCAAATGCACTCTCAAAACTATGTGCTATTACCACTTCTCCTGTATGAATGCTGGCTCATTGAAAAAGACAGCGATGGGAACTGACACAGTGGGATGCAGGAAATAAGGGGCATTTTCACAGCACCCTTAGCCTGGGAAAAGAGCTACATTTATTATGGAGTCGGCCTTGAAGAGCGGGGCCTCATTGTGCTCATCTGGGTTTCCCACTGAGCTGCCACTCAAATGGCAGCTTGATTGGAAGCCGACAGCCCGTTGCCATGGCCAAGTGAGCGTCCAAGTAGCATCTCCACTGAGAAACAGCTGTGGGAAAATGCTGCTGCTGCCCTGGTATCACTGGCATCCATACCAGCACTTTTGGAGTTAACACTCTAATAAAACTTTAAATCCCTGCGGTCTCCCCTCATCTGGGAGAAGTTGCTTCTGGTGGTTGGTTAAGCCACATCAGGCAGCTAGAATGCAACGAGATGACTGCATTGCTTCATCCCCCTTTCGTGAACATAGTCATCACACAGGAGGAGGACATTCTGACTCAAACGCCTTTGCTGTCATTGCAAACGCAATTTACAGTTCAGAAATGTATCCAATCAGGATGACGCAGAAGAAAGGAGAGCAAAATTTGAAATTCCAAATTTAAATGGAATCACAGTCTGGTTTATCTTTTATAATTAGTGACTCCATGTACCGTCACTGATAATTTCAAAATTCTAAATCCCAAATCTGAGGTAATTATAATTTAGTAAAGTCATTATCTCCTTTGATTCTATTTGTGTCCTCTTAACTGCTGTTTTAAGTAACAGGCTCCAGGTGCCACAGCAGTGAGGCTTAGACCTTTTTCCCCTGGTTTTCTATTCCTTAGTCTCATATGAATGACTTAAGATTGTTTTGACTTAGACTTATCTGACTTTTTAGATGAGCTCTTTAGTTTTAGAATAGTCTTAGATTTACAAAAGAGTTGCAAAGATGGCTCAGAGAATTCCATATACAGTCACCCCTCAGTATCCACAGGGGACTGGTTCCAGGACACTCGCCCAATACAAAATCTGTGGATGCTCGAGTCTCTGATACAAAATGACATAGAACTTGCATGTGACCTACACACATCCTTCTTTCTACTTTATTTTATTATTAGTTTTACTTTGAGACAGAGGTTTTTTTGCCCTGTTGCCCAGGCTGGAGCGCAGTGGCACCATCTCGGCTCACTGCAACCTCTGCCTCCTGGATTCAAGCGATTCTCCTGCCTCAGCTTCCCGAGTAGCTGTGATTACAGGCACCCGCCACCACGCCCAGCTAATTTTTGTATTTTTAGTAGAAATGAGGTTTCACCATGTTGGTCAGGCTTGTCTTGAACTCTTGACCTCCGGTGATCCACTCACCTCAACCTCCCAAAGTGCTAGGATTACAGGCATGAACCATCCTTCCATGTACTTTAAATCATCTCTGGATTACTTATAAAATCAAATACAATGTAAATGTTATATAAATAGTTGTTTTACTGTGTTTTTAAAATTTTGTACTATTTTATATATTACTTCGTTATTTTTTGATTGGCAGGTGGTTGAACTTGTGGATGCAGAACCTGCGGATATAGAGGGCTGACTGTACTCCATGCCACTTTCCCTTTGAAGCAATTGTGAATGGGAGTTCCCTCATGATTTGGCTCTCTGTTTGTCTGTCATTGGTGTATAGGAATGATTGTGATTTTTGCACATTGATTTTGTATCCTGAGCTGAAATTGCTTATCAGCTTAAGGAGATTTTGGGCTGAGACAATGGAGTTTTCTGAATATGCAATCATGTCATCTGCAAACAGAGACAATTTGACTTCCTCTTTTCCTAATTGAATACCCTTTGTTTCTTTCTCAACCTGATTGCCCTGGCCAGAACTTCCAACACTGTGTTGAATAGGAGTGGTGAGAGAGGGCATCCCTGTCTTGTGCCAGTTTTCAAAGGGAATGCTTCCAGTTTTTGCCTATTCAGTATGATATTGGCTATAGATTTGTCATAAATAGTTCTTATTATTTTGAGATACACCCCATCAATACCTAGTTCATTGAGAGTTTTTAGCATGAAGGCTGTTGAATTTTGTTGAAGGCCTTTTCTGCATCTATTGAGATAACCATCTGGTTTTTGTCATTGGTTCTGTTTATGTGATGGACGATGTTTATTGATTTGCGTATGTTGAACCAGCCTTGCATCCCAGGGATGAAGCCAACTTGATAGTGGTGGATAAGCTTTTTGATGTGCTGCTGGATTCGATTTGCCAGTATTTTATTGAGGATTTTTGCATTGATGTTCATCAGGGATATTGGTCTAAAATTCTCTTTTTTTGTTGTGTCTCTGCCAGGCTTTGGTGTCACAAACCATAAAATGAGTTAGGGAGGATTCCCTCTTTTTCTAATGATAGGAATAGTTTCAGAAGGAATGGTACCAGCTTCTCTTTGTACCTCTGGTAGAATCTGGCTGTGAATCCATCTGGTCCTGGACTTTTTTTGGTTGGTAGGCTATTAATTATTGCCTCAATTTCAGAGCCTGTTATTGCTCTATTCAGGGATTCAACTTCTTCCTGGTTTAGTCTTGGGAGGGTGTATGTGTCCAGGAATTTACTCATTTCTTCTAGATTTTCTAGTTTATTCACATAGAGGTGTTTATAGTATTCTCTGATGGTAGTTTGTATTTCTGTGGGAATGGTGGTGATATCCCCTTTATCATTTTTTATTGCATCTATTTGATTCTTCTCTCTTTTCTTCTTTATTAGTCTTGCTAGCGGTCTATGTATTTTGTTGATCTTTTCAAAAAACCAGCTCCTGGATTCATCGATTTTTTGAAGGGTTTTTTTGTGTCTCTATCTCCTTCAGTTCTGCTCTGATCTTAGTTATTTCTTGCCTTCTGCTAGCTTTTGAATGTGTTTGCTCTTGCTTCTATAGTTCTTTTAATTGTGATGTTAGGGTGTCGATTTTAGATCTTTCCTGCTTTCTGTTGTGGGCATTTAGTGCTATAAATTTCCCCCTACACACTGCTTTAAATGTGTTCCAGAGATTCTGATATGTTGTGTCTTTGTTCTCATTGGTTTCAAAGAACTTCTTTATTCCTGCCTTTGTTTCGTTATTTACCCAGTAGTCATTCAGGAGCAGGATGTTCAGTTTCCATGTAGTTGTGCAGTTTTGAGTGAATTTCTTCAGCCTGAGTTCTAATTTGATTGCACTGTGGTCTGACAGACAGTTTGTTGTGATTTCTGTTCTTTTACATTTGCTGAGGAGTGCTTTACTTCCAGCTATGTGGTCAGTTTTGGAATAGATGTGATGTGGTGCTGAGAAGAATGTATATTCTGTTGATTTGGGGTGGAGAGTTCTATAGAAATCTATTAGGTCTGCTTCGTGCAGAGCTGAGTTCAAGTCCTGGATATCCTTGTTAACCTTCTGTCTCATTGATCTGTCTAATATTGGCAGTGGAGTATTAAAGTCTCCCAGCCGGGCGCGGTGGCTCAAGCCTGTAATCCCAGCACTTTGGGAGGCCGAGACGGGCGGATCACGAGGTCAGGAGATCGAGACCATCCTGGCTAACACGGTGAAACCCCGTCTCTACTAAAAAAAATACAAAAAACCAGCCGGGCGAGGTGGCGGGCGCCTGTAGTCCCAGCTACTCGGGAGGCCGAGGCAGGAGAATGGCGTAAACCCGGGAGGCGGAGCTTGCAGTGAGCTGAGATCTGGCCACTGCACTCCAGCCTGGGCAAGACAGTGAGACTCTGCCTCAAAAAAAAAATAAAAAATAAAAAATAAAGTCTCCCATTATTATTGTGTGGGAGTCTAAGTCTTTTTGTAGGTCTCTAAGGATTTGCTTTATGAATCTGGGTGCTCTTGTATTGGGTGCATATATATTTAGGATAGTTAGCTCTTCTTGTTGAATTGATCCCTTTACCATTATGTAATGGCCTTCTTTGTCTCTTTTGATCTTTGATAGTTTAAAGTCTGTTTTATCAGAGACTAGGATTGCAGCCCCAGCTTTTTTATTTGTTCTCCATTTGCTTGGTAGATCTTCCTCCATCCCTTTATTTTGAGCCTGTGTGTGTCTCTGCATGTGAGATGGGTCTCCTGAATACAGCACACTGATGGGTTTTGACTCTTTATTTAATTTGCCAGTCTGTGTCTTTTAATTGGCACATTTAGCCCATTTACATTTAAGGTTAATATTGTTATGGCTGAATTTGATCCTGTCATTATGATGTTAGCTGGTTGCTTTGCTCGTTAGTTGATGCAGTTTCCTCCTAGCATCGATGGTCTTTACAATGTGGCATATTTTTGCAGTGGCTGATACTGGTTTTTCCTTTCCATGTTTAGTGTTGCCTTCAGGAGCTCTTGTAAGGCAGGCCTGGTGGTGACAAAATTTCTCAGCATTTGCTTGTCTGTAAAGGATTTTTTTTCTCCTTCACTTATGAAGCTTAGTTTGGCTGGATATGAAATTCTGCATTGAAAATTCTTTTCTTTAAGAATGTTGAATTTTGGCCCCCCACTCTCTTCTGGCTTGTAGAGTTTCTGCTGAGAGATCCGCTGTTAGTCTGATGGGCTTCCCTTTGTGGGTAACTCGACCTTTCTCTCTGGCTGCCCTTATCATTTTTTCCTTCATTTCAACCTTGGTGAATCTGACAGTTATGTGTCTTGGGGTTGCTCTTCTCGAGGAATATCTTTGTGGTGTTCTCTGTATTTCCTGAATTTGAATGTGGCCTGCCTTGCTAGGTTGGGGAAGTTCTCCTGGATAATACCCTGAAGAGTATTTTCCAGCTTGGTTCCATTCTCCCCGTCACTTTCAGGTACACCAATCAAATGTAGATTTGGTCTTTTCACATAGTCCCATATTTCTTGGAGGCTTTGTTCATTTCTTTTTACTCTTTTTTCTCTAAACTTCTCTTGTCACTTCATTTCATTCGTTTCATCTTCAATCACTGATACCCCTTCTTCCACTTGATCAAATCGGCTACTGAAGCTTGTGCATGCGTCACGTAGTTCTTGTGCCATGGATTTCAGCTTCATCACGTCATTTAAGGTGTTCTCTACACTGTTTATTCTAGTTAGCCATTCGTCTAATCTTTTTTCAAGGTTTTTAGCTTCCTTGCGATGTGAACATCCTCCTTTAGCTCAGAGAAGTTTGTTATTACTGACCTTCTGAAGCCTACTTATGTCAACTCATCAGAGTCATTCTCTGTCCAGGTTTGTTCTGTTGCTGGCGAGGAGCTGCGTTCCTTTGGAGGAGAAGAGGCGCTCTGGTTTTTAGAATTTTCAGCTTTTCTGCTCTGCTTTCTCCCCATCTTTGTGGTTTTATCTACCTTTGGTCTTTGATGATGGTGACCTACAGATGGGGTTTTGGTGTGGATGTCCTTTTTGTTGATGTTGATGCTATTCCTTTCTGTTTGTTAGTTTTCCTTCTAACAGTCAGGACCCTCAGCTGCAGGTCTGTTGGAGTTTGCTGGAGATCCACTCCAGACCCTGTTTGCCTGGGTAGCACCAGCGGAGGCTGCAGAACAGCAAATACTGCTGCCTGGTCCTTCCTCTGGAAGCTTCGTCTCAGAGGGGCACCCGCCTGTATGAGGTGTCAGTCGGCCCCTAGTGGGAGGTGTCTCCCAGTTAGGTTACGCGGGGGTCAGGGACCCACTTGAGGAGGCAGTCTGTCCATTCTCAGAGCTCAAACTCCGTGCTGGGAGAAGCACTGCTCTCTCTGGAATTCTTTTGTATGGGATAGTCGTCTCATCTCCTTCACTTATTTGTTCATTCATTCATTTTATCAGTCAGTGTTACCAGATGGAAGGTCTTGACTGTGAGTCATCCAGGTTTTTGGCGTGTTGAACAAAGAATTGAACAAAAAGCACAAACAAAGCAACAAAAGAACAGAGTAGTGAAAGCACAGATTTATTGAAGGGAAAGTTTACTCCACAGAGTGCAAGTGAGCTTGAGAAAGCAGCTCAAGAGCTCCCTCATCAATTGCAATGTTTAGGGTTTTTATTAGGCTGAAAGAATTTGGTAACACTCCTGGGTGCCCTTTAGAGGCCTCCAATTGGTTACACCCTATGAAGGATTGGCTCGCAACCAATCAGAGGCTGAAGTGGAAACTTGACCCGCAGTCAATCAGAAGCTGAAGTGGAAATTTCTGTCTTGTTATCACAGGAGTGAGGATGTGGCCTGGATGCTGACTAATCTTGCCTAGAACTGGCTGTGCCTGCTGTTCTTTTGCTTATGCCTTAACCCTTGGTTACCCTAATCCTTATTCTCCTGCCTCATGAGAACTCATGGATTTTTATTTTGTAGTTTGGATTATAACTGAATACGATGTTATTTACTCTGTTGCTCAAATTGTTTGAGCTTTGACCACTGGAACTATTTCAGGCTGGAAACTCATCTACTATTAAAAATATAAGGTGACTGTGAAGTTTGGAATGTCAGAGAGAAGCCAGTGACTCCAGGGTTAGTTCCTCAGGGTGTCCTGTTTTAATTTAATTTTTATTCTTTTTTTTTTTTTTTTTTTTTTTTTTGAGGAGGAGTCTCACTCTGTCGCCCAGGCTGGAGTGCAGTGGCGTGATCTTTGGCTCACTGCAACCTCCACCTCTTGGGTTCAAGCGATTCTCTTGTCTCAACCTCCCAAGTAGCTGGGACTACAGGTGCACACCACCATGCCTGGCTAATTTTTGTATTTTTAGTAGAGTCGGGGTTTCACCATATTGGCCAGGTTGGTCTGGAACTCCTGACCTCAGATGACCACCCGCTTTGGCCTTCCAAAGTGCTGGGATTACAGGTGTGAGCCACTGTGACCAGCCAGGTGTCCTGTTTTGAGAGTAGCGAAACCTGGAACAGGTGACAGTAGATGGGTAGCTTGTCTCTAAGATGCCACCATCAATTCCTCCCTTCCCTGGATATGTAAGCCACCAAGCCACCTCCCCTTTGGGAGTGGAGTCTGTTCCTCCCTCCCTCTGACTCTGAGCCATCCTCAGAGACTTGGTTAGTCACTAGCATGTGGCAGAAGTGACATGTGGGACTTCCAGCTCTGCAGTTTCTCCAGGCCCTGCTAGGACACTCACTCAGGAATGTCAGCTGCCACCTCAAGGAAGATGTCTCAGGAAAGCCTGCACTCATCATGCTGGAAACGCCACGGTGTGAAGCCCTGGACGAGAAGCTGCCAGGAAGAGAGGGAGAGGCCAGAAAGTCCCGAGGTGCCAGACGTGGAAGTGAAGATGCCATCGGGGAAGTGGCTGCTCAGCCCCAGCTCCCAGCTGACTCCTCATAGGTCCGAGACAGACTGCTCCCATCCCCCTCCCACACTGCGAGCAAAACCAGATGGTGGTTTCTTGCAACTAAGTTTTGGGGTAGAATTGGAACTGGTAAAGAGGAATTATTCTGAACTTGTTAAAAATGGCAAGGAAGCTTTCATTCAAGACTGTTGGAATGGGGGTGTCTTAGTCTGCTTTGTGTTGCTATAAAGCAGGGGTGTCCAATCTTTTGGCTTTCCCTTGGCCACGCTGGAAGAAGAAAAATTGTCTTGGGCCACACAAAAAATACACTAACACTAACGATAGCTAAAGGTGACGCCGACATGATTCTGTCAGGCTGAATTCACTGAGTCCCGTTCAATGTTGTCCTCACCTCCCTCCCTGCAGTGTGAACGGTTCTGGAAAAGCAGCAGCTCAGGTGCGGAGAGAGCGGAGGCCTTCCTCTCTGCTTATTTGGGGGAGGGGGTGAGTGTGGGACCCATCCTGCCACAACACCGTCCCTTTTCCAGATATAGTTTTCACCCCACGCCACAGCTACTGGGGGAGTCCAAACACCACTTTCTCAGTTTGCACACACCCAGCATTTCTTCACATGTCAGCAGCACAGATGGGCTTTGAAACTTCTTAGTTATGAATGTCTTCTTTAATCATCACTCCCACAAAGGGACTCGCTGCTGGTTTCGAGATAATCGCAGAGTCATGTGATGAATGAAGCCCAGAGCTTGAGACCTACTTGATGTGGCATGAGGACCGTGGCCGGCCTAATGAGCTCGATGAGATATTTATGACCCTCATGTTTCACTTTCAACCAAAAGCCTGGAATATTTCCTAAATATTATTTTTAATCGAAATGTGCAGAATCTGTATTCCAGAAATATTTGATCAGTCATACATTTTCCTTCTGAAATTGCTCTCAGGAAGTCAGAGCTCTGTGACTGTGATTACACGTGCCCGTGCGGTTGGAAAGCCTACGTGCAGCCCTGGGCGGGCTCTATTGGGAGCGGCTGTGGTCATGAACACTGGTTTCCACTCTGCTTCACTGGCATCAGTACTGTGCACGGAAGAGAGGGAGTCTGAAATGGAATTTGAAAATGACGGCCGGGCGCGGTGGCTCAAGCCTGTAATCCCAGCACTTTGGGAGGCCGAGACGGGCGGATCACGAGGTCAGGAGATCGAGACCATCCTGGCTAACCCGGTGAAACCCCATCTCTACTAAAAAGTGCAAAAAACCAGCCGGGCGAGGTGGCGGGCGCCTGTAGTCCCAGCTACTCGGGAGGCTGAGGCAGGAGAATGGCGTGAACCCGGGAGGCGGAGCTTGCAGTGAGCTGAGATCCGGCCACTGCACTCCAGCCTGGGCCACAGAGCGAGACTCCGTCTCAAAAAAAAAAAAAGAAAATGACATGAGGCTGGGCGCTGTGGCTCAGGCCTGTAATCCCAGCACTCTGGGAGGCTGAGGGAGGAGGATTGCCTGAGCCCAGGAGTTCAAGGCTGCAGCGAGTTATAATCACGCTATTGCACTCCATCTTGAAAGACAGGGTCAGATCCTGTCTCTAAAATCAAAAAAAACAAAAAGGAAATGACATGAAACCTTTGGATAGTTCTAATTTTCCCTCCTGCCCTAGGGTCACACAATTAAGCAACTACAGTGCCATACGAGGAAGAAAAACAGACCTTGCCCCTAAAGAGGGAGTAATAACATCTCACCCTTGGGTAGAGTTTTACACTTTACACAGCTCCTCACAATCCTTCTCATTTAGCCCTTGCAATACCCCAGGGAGGGGACATGCTTACTGTCCAGTTACAAAGGGGGAAGGAGAGTCTGACAGGTTCCAAGGACTTGGACCAAGGTCCTGGGGCCACTACACAGGAGCCAGGGCTGCCTGAGCTTCTGTTACCACAGAGAGACTGCTGGACCAAAAACCCCAAAGCCCAAAGACTTCATGTGTGGAATCCTTCAAAATGTGTAAGGAATGGGACCATCTATCATCCCATTCTATCTTCACCATAAGCCTTTAGATTATGTGTAGCAGGATGTGTTTTTCTCATTTCACAGTTAAGGAATCTGAAGATGAAAAAGATGAGGTGACATTCCCAAGGTCACAGAGCTCATGAGCCAGTGTGAAAATGTGGACCCCGCTGCCTTGTCTGCTGCTCGTTTTTGGAGAGAGAAAAGCACCGCTGGGCCATGGGGGAGACCGGCCGGTGGCAGCTTCTGGCATCTCACCTGTTTTTGCAATTCTGGGTTAAGGCAATTCTGGTGCAGGGACACACAGCTGTGGCTGTCTTCTCCTTCCAGACCCAGACCTGAGGGACAGCATGGGCTGGAAGGACAGGCCCATGGGTGAAAATCCTGCCTTTGCCCCAGGACCTGACATTGTCAGGGTGACTTCCCACAGTTGTCTCTTAGCATCACTCCGCTAAACCTCAGTCTCCTCCTCTGCACAATGAGAATCGTACAGCAGCAAATACGTGCCTGTGGCGCTCATACTTGCACATCCATTGTCAGTTTCCTGTGAGGATGCACTTGGATGGTTTCTTGAACAAGAACAGTCAACTTTTATATCAAAGGCTTTTTTTTTTTTTTCTTCTGGGACAGAGTCTCGCTCTGCCACCCAGGCTGGAGTGCAGTAGCGCAATCTTGGCTCACTGCAACCAACCTCTGCCTCCCGGGTTCAAGGGATTCTCCTGTCTCAGCCTCCCCAGTAGCTGGGATTACAAGCACCTGCCACCACACGCAGATAATTTTTTTTTTTTTTTAACTGGAGACAGAGTTTCACCCTGTTGGCCAGGCTGGTCTCAAACTCCTGACCTCAAATGATCCGCCCACGTCAACCTCCCAGAGTGCTGGGATCACAGGTGTGAATCACCGCGTGCAGCCTTCAGAGCCTTCTTCATGGGCCACGCAGCATCCTGACCCTTGATCCTTGTCACTGCCCGAGATGGGGAGTATCATAGTCCTCACTCTACAGAGGAAAGGAAGTCCCCACCTGAGGCCACTCGTTGGACAACAGAACGTGGATCAAAGCAGAGCTTCACCCAGTCATGCCTTGCTTCTCCCAGTGCTGGCACAGGGCGAGGGCTCCTTGAGTACTAAACGCTGGTGTTAGACTTACCTTCTCCACGAAACCAGGAGGTTTGGAAAATGCCCCTTACCAGTCCACGTGAGGGGTGGCCTCTTCACAAAACCTAGAAAAACCCAGTGACAACAGGCCTGACTTTGAGTTTCTGTCAGAAAGCCTACATCATTATGGTCAGAATGAGGGAATTGGTGATTTTATAGAAATGGCTTATTTAAGAGGCTTAGCACAATGCTATCTGGGCCAGGGCATGTTTCCAGTGGGAAGCTTTTGAAAGCATTTGTCTTTAATGAAACAGACTAATATTAAAATGCAGTCAATACCATAAAACCAATATAATTTCGTGAGAAAAGTTCCTAAAATGACTGTTTCTTTGCAGAGCATGAGATGTAATGAAATGAATCGTCTTTTGGAGGCTATTCGTTAATTCCTCCCTGCCTGTCTCTGTGATACCTGTAAGTCCATGGGTAGGAAGGAGGGGCCTTCCTAAAGTAAGGAGCGTCCCCCACTGTCTTTGCCTCCCACTCCTTCTCCTCTTCCCTCCTTCCTTGCCCCCCACCCCACCACCTTCTTCCTTCCCTTCCTTCCAATATTCAGTGCTTATCTGCGCTGTGACAGGTAATGTTACTGGGTGCCAATTAATGAAAAAAAGTCAAGCTTTTAAAGATTTAAAGTTAGTGTTATTCAAAGGTCTTAGGCTGAGGCCAGGCGTGGTGGCTCAAGCCTGTAATCCCAACAGTTTGGGAGGCCAAAGCAGGTGGATCCTTTGAGGCCTGGAGATTGAAACCAGCCTGGGCAATATAGTGAAACCCCAACTCTACAAAAAATACAAAAAGTATCTGGGCATGGTGGGGCATGCCTGTAGTCCCAGCTACTCAGGAGGCCGAGGTGGGAGGATTGCTTGAACACAGGAGTTCAAGGGTGCAGTGAGCTGTGATTGTGCCACTGCACTCCAGCCTGGGTGACAGAGTTTCACTCTGTCTCAAAACCACCCCCCAAAAAACCCAAAACCAAAAAACAAAGATCTTAGGCCAAGCATGGTGGCTTACATCTGTAATCCCAGCACTTTGGGAGGCTGAGGCAGGAGGATCACTTGAGCCCAGGAGTTCAAGACTAGCCTGGGCAACATAGCAAGACCCCATCTCTAAAAAAAAAAAATTTTTAAAAATAAAACATACACAAAAAGTCTTACTGACTGGGGCCTAGAGCCCAGAAGCAGCCCTTTAGAGAGGTTCTGTCAAATGCTCCACCACAGTATTTAGCCTACAGCTTATATGCAGGTGGTGGAAATTCAGCATGTGCAAAAATCACATCAAACTTGCGCAGATGTTACACTGACACGGAATCACATCAAGGTTTGGGTGTAAGAGCACATCTGGTTATACATTACAGAGGAATAATCCCTAACCCCATCAGACATGTTGTGTAGGAAAAGGCAAGGACTATGGTCATTTATCTTTTAAGGAATATAGTGACTCTGGCAAGAGACACAGGGAGCCACGTGCTCTATCCTGTTCTGTCTTCAAAGCATCTTTTCGGAGAGCTGCTGTATGTCGTCGCAGAGTCAGGGGCGTTGTGAAATTCTGCTGGAATGAGCAAGCTTGGCTTGGCTTTTGCTACTTTGCCTCTCATGGGGATGATGATGAGCAAGACGGATGAGGTTCTGCCTCGTGGAGCTCATGGTCTGAAGGGAGAGGCTTACATCGGTGAGCATCTGTTTCCAATGGAGAGAGTGCTGTGAAGGACAGATGAAGCTGAGCCTGAGTCAGCAAGCGAGCGGGTGGCACTTGGAAGCCAGGTGGCCAGAGCCCAGTGGATGAAGGGGACAGTGGCGGGAGGTGGGTTAGGACAGAGCGTCAAGAGCGAAGCCGCAAGGGGTAGGTAGACTGGGTTAAGGAATTCAGACTTGATCACCCTAAGAAAAAGGGGGAAATTCCTGGAAGGTTTTAAGCAGGAGAGTGACTTCATTTATTCTAAAAGTGGAAATAGAAGAGACGATACTGGTGTGGTCTCTATGGAGCTCCTGCTATCCACACCACCTCTGGAAGCTTGGCCCATCCTGTAGGACCTCCATGCTCCCTGCAATTCCGGCCCCAGGTGCTGAGACACCTGTATCCTGCACTGGTCCTGTGCAAGTGGTCTTACTTAGAGGGGCAGTGCAGGTAAAGTGAGCTGGGATAACCGTGTGCAGATGGACAGAGGCCATGCAGTGTGAATCGCTCACTCAACAAATACTTACTGAATCCCTACTGGGGGCCAAACACTGTGTCAGGCAGAGCGGGTGGTGATGTAGCCACAGCGTCAACCAGGCAAATGTAAGAGCTGATTTATTTATTTATTGAGATGGAGTCTCACTTTGTCACTCAGGCTGGAGTGCAGTGGCACCATCTTGGCTCACTGCAACCTCTGCCTGCCTGGTTCAAGCGATTCTCCTGCCTCAGCCTCCCGAGTAGCTGGGACTACAGGCACACAGCACCACACCAGGCTAATATTTGTATTTTTAGTAGAGACAGTGTTTCACCATGTTGGTGAGGCTGGTCTCAAACTCCTGACCTCAGGTTATCCAGCAGCCTTGGCCTCCCAAAGTGTGTAAGCCACCGCACCCGCCCTGTAAGAGCTTTTATTTATTTATTTATTTTTCTGGTGAAATTTTATATATATATTATGTATATATATCCAGCAGGACTCAGTTGAGATAATCCCAATTTTGTTGACCATCCAAAGCATGGTCTTCAGGAGCCAGTGGAACATATGCCTTCTTCTCACCATCAGGCCGAATCATGGTGTTGACCTTGGCCACATCAATGTCATAGAGCTTCTTCACAGCCTGTTTGATCTGGTGCTTGTTGGCTTTAACATCCACAATGAACACCAGTGTATTGCTGTTTTCTGTCTTCATGGCGGACTCAGTGGTCAGCAGAAACTTGGTGACGGCATAGTAGTCAAGCTTGTTTCTCCTGGGGGCACTCTTCCAAGGATATTTTGGCTACCTTCAGAGTTGCAGTGTCTTGAACCGGTGTGCACTGCTGCTGCTGCTTCTTCCTTCTTTCTTCTTCCTTCTTCCTTCTTCTTTCTTCTTCTTTCTTCTTCTTCTTTCTTTTTCCTTCTTCTTCTTCCTTCTTCTTCCTTCTTCTTTCTTCTTCTTCTTTCCTCCTCCTCCTTCTCCTTCTCCTCCTCCTCCTCCTCCTCCTCCTCCTCCTCCTCCTCCTCCTCCTCCTCCTCCTCCTCCTCCTCTTCCTCCTCCTCCTCCTCCTCCTCCTCCTCCTCCTTCTTCTTCTTCTTCTTCTTCTTCTTCTTCTTCTTCTTCTTCTTCTTCTTCTTCTTCCTTCTTCTTCCTTCTTCTTCTTTCTTCCTTTTTAGTGGCTGTGGATGCCTTTCTGCACTGCCTTCTTGGCCTTCAGAGCTTTTGCTTTGGCTTTAGGAGGGGCAGAAGCTTCCTTCTTCACCCTTGGTGCCATCTTGTGAAAAGGGTCCAAAGAGCTTTTCTAAAAGCAGCAGTTGGAAGATCTATTTTGTGGGTGATGGGTGGTTTGTTTTTCTCCATTTGCTATCCAGATAATTGGACAAGCCCCCAGTGAGACGTGCCCCTGGCTGGAGACTGTGGAGTACTCATGGGCATCGGGTAGCATGGCCAGGGAGGAGAAGGCGTCTCTTGTTCCTGCAGATCAACGACTCTTTCCATCTGACAGAAAGGAGTGTCCTTGGTATCAATGCATAACATACATGAGCAAACAGGACTGGGCCAATCTCCTAGTCACTCCTCAAGACACTCAGCCTCACAGGTCTCATGTGCTCCTAGAAGAAGTGAAGCAAAGCTCTGCAGTCTTGGGTCAGGTGAACTCAGCCAGAGGGATGAGAATTGTGTTAGTATGAAGAGTCAAAAAAATCCACAGTCTTTATCCAAAAACTTTACTTTTTTGCTTTATTGTGTTTTATTCAGATTATTAGGTTAATTTCTTTGAAGGCCCGTGGCTTGTGAGTTGAAAGTCCAGGCTCTGTTTCTTACCAGGTGCTTCCCCTCCCGAGCCCGTGTTTCTTCGTGGGTGGGTTCAAGCCGGCGGTGATGGTTCTCACTTGTACTAAGTAAGAGCAGGGTCGTCGAGGGTGGTGTGGAATGAAGCATTTCACAAACTACTCAGTGGCTGCTACTGTCTTTGAGCAGTTCCCATGCAGTATGTGAGTCCAGGCAGCGATGACATGAAAACAGTCAAGGTGAGCATAAGATCATTATTCGAGTGTGAAGTCAGACTACTGCAGTAAGAAAAATCGTTCTTGACTCCTTTTAAAAAGTGCACTTAGCGCACATTTCTCACAGCAGGTTGGAAAGATTCTGAGAGAGTGCACGAATCACTGGATTTCCAGGTGACACCACTTTCTAAAAAGAAAACCATGTAAGTGAAGTGCAAAGGCATCCAGCCTTTCATTTCGGCCTTGAATCAGGCAGCCAATGAGCTGCTGCACACCTGCCCCCCGCCCCAACTCCTCTATTGTTCTAAATGTGAGCAGCAGGTGCTTCCGCGCTGTCTCATTCCGGCACAGACCTGGTGTCTGACACACAAGTCTGGTTCCTTTCCTTTCCTTGGATGACCTCTGAACCCCTGGCATGCAAAAGCACACGTGTCTAGATGGCTCTTTCAGATACATCATTTACAGTGCTGTTAATAGTCACACTTGGACACATACACCTTTATTGTTTTTCAATTTTCTTTCTTTTTTTTGAGACAGAGTTTCGCTCTTGTTGCCCCGGCTGGAGTGTAGTGGTGCAATCTCAGCTCACTGCAACCTCTACCTCCCAGGTTCAAGCGATTCTTCTGCCTCATCCTCCTGAGGACTACAGGTGTGCACCACCATACCCGGCTAATTTTTGTAATTTTAGTAGAGACAGGGTTTCACCATGTTGGCCAGGCTGGGCTCGAACTCCTGACCTCAGGTGATCCACCTGCCTCAGTCTCCCAAAATGCTGGAATTATAGGTGTGAGCCACTGCGCCTGGCCTATCTTTTCAATCTTAAAAGCCACACACCTAGCTGCTGTTGCCCAGCACGCAGGCAGCATCCCCGATGCCGGCGCCGCACTTGCAGACAGAGACTCGGATGATGGAAGCACCAGGGTGGAGGGGGCTGTGCATCAGGGGTGCTACAGGAGACTTTTCATGTTGCCCCCGAGGACAGCCATCACCCTGGAGAGGACCAAGTGGCACTGAGGGACATGTGCTGTGCACATATGGATGGACCTTCATTGCTTTCCTGTCCCCCACAGAGACGGATGGGCTTGTGATCCTTTCTCTTTTCTTCTTCCTTAAGCCAGTGAATGTCTTTTAAATCTGTCTTCCTCCATAGTTCCTTTGTCTTTGGTTTCAGTTTTTTCTACGCTCTTTTCTGAGGCATAAAATATTCTAGATAGAATCATAACCCTTTAATACCATCTTCTTCACCTCCGGAGCTTAATCACCTGGCACCCGGTGTGCGTGTTAAAAACATGCGTGGTGAGTGAATAAACTACTGAATTTATGTTTTTGTCCACACACAGGCACCATCCATGCATACCAAAGTCCCAGCAATGACGACATTCATGAATAGAAAACTGGAATATATTTCACCGTGGGAAAAATGTTCTTATTGATTCAGGATCAAAATGGAGAAGCAAGTACAGGATGATGATCTTAATGAGCTCTTTTAGAGTCAAAGAAAGGTGCTTATCTGGTTACTTTAAGTAAGGAGGGTTTATTAAAGGGACACATGAGGAAATAAAGAAATGAGGGATGTGTCACCTGGCAGGGGCCAGGAGGATAGAGGGGAGCTTTCTCATTCTGAGTGTAGGGCAGCTGTGTGGTTCCCGGGGTAGCAGGAGCACTGACCTCCCTTCTGTGTCTCAGCACCGCTCCCCTCCCTGGTGCTGGCACTCCCTCTCCACCCGGACATGACTTATTTCTCCAGGGATCCTGTGGCCGCTGCTTCTTCGCCTCAATGCTTTCCCAGGCTCCGGGGTCTCCAGGGCTCTGCTCCTGCCTTCCCTTCCGCTGTACTGACCCTATTTTCTAACTCTCTGTATTTCACATTCAGACTCCCCAAGAGGAGGGTCTGACTCGTGTATGACGGTGGTGAAAGTTAAATTCACCCCCAAGCCCAGAGCATGGATATTCAAACTAATGAAAACAAGCCACACTATAACCTGCTTCAGTGATCATCAGAAACTAACTAGTTTAGAGACGCTCCTTCGTTGGGGCTCTCCCACCACCAGCCTCTTAACATGGACATAAGCTCCCCCTAACTAACTTCCTTTCAGGAGAAAACAAAGAGAAGTCCAGCCTCTAAGAGTGAACCTGCAAACCCAGGGGAAAGGACCCTTTTCCCTCCCCATTTTGCAGTCCCTCCCCACCCTCTCTACCTCCACTCACTGTTTTCTCTCCCTTCCTTCTGGATTCAACTCTCATCTCATTGCCCTCTGAGTCCGCTCCTCAGGGCATCCTGGCAGCTGCATCTGCAGGCACTGTAGATTCCTACACCCCTCGATCACACTGTTCCGGTGGATTTTCACCTTATGTCCCCACTGCTCCCTGTATGTATGCTAAAGGCTGTTTGTGTTTTGTTGTTGTGTCACAGCCGTGTTGGTCCTTAGCTGAGTGCCACAACCCTCCACGCTTTCCCCTGCCCTGACTCCATCCATTCCCGCCTCCCTGGTTCAGCAGACCCAGGCTTCCATCTGGGGAAGTTGAGGCACATGCAAAGCCAGACTGGCAGTGTTGCCCAGTGAAGGGGCATGGCTGGAGCCCCGCCCTGCAGCCCCGGAGCTCATGTCCTGGAGTAGCACCGGGCCTGTTTCCCACTCTTCGTTCAGCTTGTTCGGCGTTCAGCTTATTCGGCACGTCAGGGCCCGTGAGGCAAGAACAAACCTCTTCACACTGGAGAACTCAGCCTCGTTCCTGTCACCTCAGTCACGCACATGACTGATTTCAACTCAGAAGGACTGATGAATGCGGTCTTAGAACTTGCCTTGGGCAGCGCTACGAGGTGGAAGTAGGTGGTGTTTGTCTTTGGTGCCTGTGGTGACAGTGTGGGTGCTCACCAACAGCCAGTCCCCGCCTTTCCCTTGCTAACAGACTCCCAATTTTGTTCTGGGATAGGCTGATTGAGGGAAGATGGAAGCAGTTCCACAGGAAAGATCATTAGTCTAAACCCACCATGAGAATCCCAGTCCCCTTAGAGAGGGATTGGGTTGGGGCAGTGGGGAGTGGGGATATGGGGCCCCATTCTGGCCAGTGAAATGTAAAGTCTGTTGGGGAATTTGGTGAAAGGTTTTCCATTCTGTTGAAAATAGAGGTCCATGAAGAGGATTTACCCTTTCCTTCCTGCCTTGGCATATTTTCGTGTGAGGACATGATGCTTGGAACTGTGGCAGCCACCTTGCGACCAAGAGGAGAAAATACAGAGATAGCAGAGAAGCTGATGCAATGCAGAGCCTCAATACCATCAAATCACTGGATCAATATGGAACTGTCTTCTTCTTCTTCCTTTTTTTTTTTTTTTGAGATGGAGTCTCGCTCTGTCACCCAGGCTGGAGTGCAGTGGTGTTATCTCGGCTCACTGCAAGCTCTGCCTCCCGGGTTCACACCATTCTTCTGCCTCAGCCTCCCATGTAGCTGGGACTACAGGCGCCCGCCACCATGCCTGGCTAATTTTTGTATCTTTAGTAGAGATGGGGTTTCACTGTGTTTGCCAGGATGGTCTCGCTCTCCTGACCTCGTGGTCCACCCGCCTCGGCCTCCCAAAATGCTGAGATTACAGGCGTGAGTCACCGTGCCCGGCCGGAACTGTCTTCTTCTATACTTAGTATATGTAATAACAACCCCCTTTGCTTTAGCCGCTCTTAGTCATGTTTTCTGTTACTTGCTGCCAAAAGCTCCCTGACTGGTGTAGCAGACACCAACACACCCCCAGGCCTCCTGGAACAGGCCCACAGTGGTGGATTTAGCCTGGGGAAGCCTGTTGCACACAAGACTGAGAGGATGGGTAGATAGGAGGGTGGATGGGTTCCTCTACTGACAACCTGAGCCAAGAAATGGCACCAGTCCCCAGAAGGTGACAGGATCTGCTGTTGTTCCCACTCATGACCCCAGATACCACCCCAGTCAAGTGTCCCTATTTGTATCTCTCAGGAGATGATTTGGAAAGGAAACAAATGAGGAGACCCAGAAGTCAATTCCGTTGCTGAGCCACTGGGCTAGGATGAGGTGTGGTCTCCATGGAAGAGGGAACCCACCCAAAGCCATCGTAAACGGCTGACATCTGAGAAGGCCAGGCTGGAAACCCAAATGCATGGGGCAATGGGGTGGGGAGGGGGAGATAACCAGCGGCCAGCCAGAGCAGCTGATGCCCCCGCTAGGAGACCTGTGGGTGGGAGAGCCCCAATAAAGGAGAGTCTCCACAAAATAAAGTAAAATCCACCCAACCCCGAAGGAAAAGGAGCTATGACCTCTCCCAGGCCCAGAAAACACCAACCTTTGATCACAAAGGCACCTGTTGGGTGAGGAAGTTCCTATCCTTACTTTTCCTTAGGAACACTGGGTAAGGAAGAGATGGAAAACTTATAGAGAAACAGGAACCCCTGTTTTCCCTCTATACCTTCCAGCCCAAAGAAGCATCAAGCTGGGAGATGCTTTAACATTATAAATTTTTTTTTAATTATTATGAAAATTTTCACATATACACAAAAAGACTATAGTAATGAACCCCCATTCACTCATCCCCTACTCTCAACGATTATCAGTATTCTGCCTTTTACGTTTTATCTATTCTGCCCTGGTACTATTTTTCCTAGAGTATTTTAAAGCAAATCCCAGACATTGCATCACTTTACTGGTATGTATTTCAGTATATGTCTCTAACAGATAAGGATATTAAAAGAAAAACCATAACCACAATAACATTATCACACCCAACCGAACTAATACTATTCCTGTAATATCTAATATCTAATAGGCAGTCCGTGTTCAATTTCCCCGCTGGACTCAGAAATGAATTTCTCAGCAGGTTTATTCAAAGCAGGGTCTAAACAGGACCCTTGCCTTTCATTCATGGGATAGGCCTCTTAGCACATGGCTTTTCTCCCGATAGATTTTAGCAGCCACTAATGATTGCCGTGAAGCTCCACTATTTCTTTCGGGGGTTGCAAAATTGTGATTTTCTAACAATGTAATTACTTTGCTATCAATTAGGTGGGTTCTTCTATTAAGCAGAATTTTCCCCTATTGACTGTTTGGTTACTCTGAAATGCAGTCTGTATATGAAAAAGCAGAATAGGGCTGGGCACGGTGGTTCGCACATGTAATCCCAGCACTTTGGGAGGCCAAGGCAGGCAAATCACTTGAGGCCAGGAGTTCCAGACCAGCCTGGCCAACATGTTGAAACCCCATCTTTACTAAAAATACAAAAATTAGCCAGGTGTAGTGGCAGGCTCCTGTAGTCCCAGCTGCTCAGGGGCCTGAGGCAGGAGAATCACTTGAACCTGGGAGGCAGACATTGCAGTGAGCCGAGATGGTGCCACTGCACTCCAGCCTGGGCGACAGAGCAAGACTGTCTCAAAAACAAACAAACAAACAAGCGAACAAACAAACATCAGAATAATGCTGGATTCTTCTCTGTTATATACCCATTTTCAGAATAATGTGTAGGTGTCCGGCAGCCTCCAAAGGGAGCTGATAAATTTGGTATTTTTGTTTGATTTAGTGTTACTGTAAGCCCATGGGTTTTCCTGTATTTGATTGCCATCATCTTGCTTTTTATGATGGTCAGGTTTTCCTCTTTGGTGAGCTGGTGCACCTTCAGGCCGGGTCCTGTGTTGTTTTGAAGATGTGGTCTGATTATTTCCTTGCCTTCAGGGTCAAGAAATTTTAGGCTCATCTTGTACATTTTCTGCTCCAACTCTGACACCGATCATTTCTCCAAGGAGCCCTGGTTCCTTTTAGTGTAAATTGATATTTACAGACCAAATCTGTCTGGAGAAGCACGTCCCTTTAAATTAAGTTGGAGATTCAACTATTGCAGGAAATTGGACATTTTTAATTACAGAAATGAGACTGTACTAAAGTGGATGGAAAGACTTCTATTTTCTGACGCTGATGAGAGTCTTGGGACCTGCCCTAACTCACATCCAGCTCTGGGTAAGTGAATTACCATTTCTAGCCTCAGGTTTTCTCATTCATAAATGGGAATAGCAACACCTACCTCGATGGGCTATGATGAGAATGAAGTAAGAGGGTTCATGTGTAAGGATCTTCGTCTCATACGTATTCACCCAGCAGTGGTAGTCGTGATAGTTGTCATCTCTGAAGCCCAGGACAGAGATCCACTCTGCCAGAACACCAGGGAATGCCTGGGTACCGGAAATTACCCAGAGGAGGGAGGGTTCAGAAAGGATGGCCAGATGGGGACTGGCACAGGCCATCTCACAGCTGAGCAAGGGTTCACCGTGCACATGTGTGGATGTGTAGATACACATGCATAGGCACAAACAGCACTCTGAAGGAGCGTACCCCACACTGCAGGCTGGGGGTCACGCTGAGAGCACGTCAGGCATTCGGATGATGTGTGGGCTATTATTAATAGTAATTGCAGTAATCACATATGAACCCAGCATAGGAACTGCTACTATTGCCCTGAAAATGTGTGAGTTAGCAGCCAATTCTTTGGAATACTGAACACATGATTGCACCCGGCAATGAAAGAAAAGGGAGAAACGGCACATGTCTGGCCTCTCTTAGAGGTTTGGCCGTGATTTTACCCACTGCTTCATATGGTTCTGCTGAACACAGCTGGTCAAGTGACCTACAACTGAGGAGATACAGGGCCTCAGATGACAAAATGAAGCCAAATTCCCAGCCTTTCCTAGGAGAGCACAGCAGGTATGCAAAGTAGTTCTGAGTGCCAGGAATATTTCCATGTGGAGAATGAAATAGGAGGGTGGCTGTGAGGGAAGGCGCGTGTCTGTGAGGGAGAACTGTTTCTGGTTCCTGCCCACTGAGATCTGGGGTTGTTGGTTATGAATCACTACTGTAGCAGAAGCTCACTGATACATGGTAGTCTTTCAGAACGCCTGGCACTTCGTGGTGAATAAATATTATTAATAAAAAGAGAGCCTGAATGCCAAACAAACTATGCTCTCTCTATTCACAGTTTTTCTCTGCTGAACAGATCCTCTGAGCACACTGGATGGGAGGCCGAGGGTGCGTGCTCAGGGCAGGAGCCCTGGGATGCCGAAGTCAGCAGGGTCCAGGCCCTCTGTCCCTCCAGCTCCCTCAGCCCCTCACTCAGGATGTGCATTGGACCTTTCTCTACATTGGTGCTGTTTCTTGCCAGGTCTGTTTTTACTCCTGCCTCTGGTGGAGCTTAGGGAGGACCACTTGGGGGCCATGTCTCCAACTTCAGCTCCCTGAGCCTCCCACCCACCCAGTTCTCCCACCTGGAGGGCACTGCAAGGCCCGCATTAATTAGGGTTCTCCAGAGAAACAGCCACACATATCTGAAACACTCTACACTGACAGGATGGGTGTAAATAGAGAGAGGGATATATTTTAAGAAATTGGACTGGGTGCAGTGGCTCATGCTTATAATTCCAGCACTTCAAGAGGCTGAGGCACGTGGATTGCTTGAGCCCAGGAGTTTGAGACCAGCCTGGGAAACATGACAAAACCCTGTCTGTACGAAAAAAATACAAAAATTTGCTGGGTGTGGTGGTACACGTCTGTAGTCCCAGCTACTCGGGAGGCTGAGGAGGGAGGATTGCTCGAACCTTGAGGTGGAGGCTGCAGTAAGCTGTGATTGTGCCACTGCATTCCAGCTTGGGTGACAGAGCAAGACCCTTTTCCAGAACCCCATCCCCACACACTCAAAAAGAAATTGGCTCATGTGATTGTGGGGGTTGGGAAGTCCAAATTTCGTGGGGCAGGAGACCCAGGCAAGAGTTGATGTAGCTCAGGTGCAGGGGCAGTCTGGAGGCAGCAGTCCCTCTTCTTCAGGAGGCCTCCATTGTTTAACTCCTTTAACAGATTGAATGAGGCCCAACCCCATTAGGGAGGGGCATCTGCTTTACTCAAGTCTACTGATTAACTGTAAATCGCATCTAAAAATGCCTTCATAGCAACATCAAGACGTGTTTGACTAAATATCTGGTGGCCTGGCCACATTGACGCAGAAAATGCCCCATCCCAAGGCCTTCCTCAGCATGAGAGGAGGCAGCCACCAGAGTTGATCTCCGTCGCACAGGTCTACTGAAGCAGCTGGAACATGGGTGACAAACACCACGGCAGAACTTCTCTGACTCAAAGGCATTCTGAGCTGGGAACAAACCTGGTGCCTAAGTCAGGTGGAATTGTCAGTCACCTGAAGAAGCAGTGGAGGCAGAAGAAGTCGAGGCGTTTATTCACTGCTAACTAACATGCTTCTGTGTTGGGCTCTGCAAAGGTCTGTTTGGTGAACTTCACTCAGGGCTCCTGAAAGCTGCCCCAAGCCTGAACGCAAGCACATGAGGAGACACAGGAACATCTGGTGAAGAAGCACGTGACACCAGAAAGATGATTGTTTGTTTACTCTTCGCCTTTTCAGAGTGAGTTTGAGGGCAGGACTGTGGCACAGTGTGGTGGATTAAGGATTCTTTGCCACTTCTATCACTGAGAGGTACAAGCGGCTTCCCCTCCCCTTGAATCTGCACTGGCCTCGTGACTCGCTTGGCTAATAGAATGCAGAATCGCTGTGCCAGTTCTTGGGAAAGCCTGGAAGCTTCATGTTCGTGCTCTTGGAACCCAGCCGCCATGGGGTGAGGAAGCCCAAACTGTTCTCCTGGAGACAGCAGCGACACGGGGAACCCTGGAGGATGAGACACTACACGGGGACAGAGAGACCTGGGGTGGGGAGCGAACCCATGATCTCCAGTGTACAGCCAGCACCCAGCCCTCAGATGTACAAGACACCTTCATGGTCCTTTTGGCCAGCGCAGCCCCAAGACAGACACACTGGTGTGAGCAATCCATGGGGACACCCATGAAGAGCCACCCACGCAGGTCACAGGACCATGGGAAATCACTGAAGTGTTACTTTGAGTCACGATGTTTCACGGTGATTTGTTATTCAGCAATAGGTCATTGAAACACATAGAGTGGCAAGATGAAAGCAATTTATCCAGGAAAACATTCTACTCTCAGGAGACAAAGGAGAATCAAGATTTGATACAAAGAAGTGACCCACTCATGACTTACTTTGATGGGAACTGTGCAAAGAACGTGAAAGAGTCTAATGATTGGAGAAACAGAACAATTTGGTGGCACAAAAGTTTCTGGGTGCTGGACAGAATCCCATCTTTGTCATAGCTAGCTGCAGACTTTGGGCCATAACTTTTCTGACTTGGGGCTTAGAAGGCACCGCTGGAGTTGTGGCTCTCAGAGCTCTGATGCAGGACAGTTTGCCGTGTGGGGGGCATGCAGGAGGAATGGCGTTGGTGGAAACCTGGAGGAATGGCATTGGTAGTAACCTGGAAGAACATCTGAAATGAGAGCACAGCCCCTCAATCCTCGTGAGCCTCCGAGTAGTGGCAGCAGCAAGTTTTGATGAACTAGGAAAGGATGAAAACAAAGGTGTTCTGATCGAGCTTCATGCTCCTAGTGTGATGAATTAAGCAACTTGGAGCCCAGGTATAAAGAACTCAGGGCAAGGCGTGGTGGCTCACACCCGTAATCCCAGCACTTTGGGCGGCCGAGGTGGATCACCTAAGGTCAGGAGTTCGAGACCAGCCTGGCCAACATGGCAAAACCCCGTCTCTACTAAAATTACAAACATTAGCTGGGTGTGGTGGCGCATGCCTGTAATCCCAGCTACTCCAGAGGCTGAGTTAGGAGAATTGCATGAACCTGGAGGACGGAGGTTGCAGTGATCTGTAGAGATCGCACCACTGCATTCCGGCCTGGGAGAGAGAGCGAGATTCCATCTCAAAAAACAAAACAAAACAAAACAAAAAACTCAGGAGGAAAGTAAACCCACCTCTGGTTATTGTCAGAGACACATGAAACCACAGCCAGCGATGTGCCCTCCACACGGGCAGCCTGGGCTTCCTGATTTGCTACTTTCTTCCCATCGGTAAGAGGTTAAACTCAGAGCGATGAAGGCAGATGGGAAACAGGTGATGTTATTAGCTGCCTACAGTGAGAAGCTACACCTGCTCTGCAATCAGAGACAAAACAATGCCCAGAAAGCTCACAAATGCTGTAACCAAAGGAAGCACTTTGTAACAGGCCCCTCCAGCCAGGACAGGAAAACCAGTGGATGCTGGGACTAGCACAGGGGAGAGGTGCTCTTCCTTCTGGATCCAGAGGATAACATGAATGAGATCTGAATCCTGCTGAGTTTCT
This sequence comes from Theropithecus gelada, assembly GCF_003255815.1. NCBI lineage: Eukaryota > Metazoa > Chordata > Mammalia > Primates > Cercopithecidae > Theropithecus > Theropithecus gelada. The sequence continues at coordinate 57,242,080 of NC_037685.1, read as the reverse complement.
TAGCTGCCCTCTCCATGGGGACATGAAGACCAGTTGATGTTGATGGTATGGGGAAAAGTTGTTTGTGTTGAAGCAAATGTTGTGGGGTTGGGGAGATTACATTTGGAACAGTGAAAATAAATGTTATAATATTATAATTTCAACATATTATGTTTTAACGTGTTTCTATTTTTAAATGTTTAAAACATAAATGTATTTTAAAGTGTTATAATTTTCATTTTATTTATGGTAATATTTACTGAATAGAAATTATTGATTTGTATATATTTCCTCACTATAGATTTTTAGTAGACTATTTTTTTAGAGTAGCTTTAAAGTCACAGCAAAATTGAGTTGAAGATACAGAGAGTTCCCATATACCTCCTGCCACCCCATCCCACCAAACCTCCCCTTACTATCAACATCCCACAAGAAAATGGTACATTTGTTACAACCGATGAGCCTCCATGGACACATCATTATCCCCTAGAGTCCATAGTTAACGTTAGTTCATCCTTGGTATTGAACATTCTATGGGGCTGGACAAATGTACAATGACATGTAATCACCATTGTAGTACCATAGAGAGTAGTTTCACTATCCTAACAATCCTGGGCTCTACCTATTCGTTCCTTCCTCCTCCCATTTAAAAAAAATTTTTTTTGATAGTTGTGACTTTTCCAGAGTATCATATAGTTGGAAATCATATATTATGCAGCTTTTTCAGATTGACTTCTTTCACTTAGTAATATGCATTTAAGGTTCCTCCATGTTTTTTCATGGCTTGATAGTTTAGTTCGTTTCTTTTTAGTCCTGAATAATATTCCATTGTCTGGAGGGACCACAATTTATTTGTCCATTCACTTACTGAAGGACACCTTGGTTGCTTCCAAGTGTTAGCAGTTATGAATAGAGCTGCCACAAACATTTGTGTGCAAGTTTTTGTGTGGACATAAATGTATTGCTTTTAATTCATTGGGTAAATACTAAGAACTACAATTGCTGGATTGTATGATAAGAATATGTTTAGTCTTATAAGAAACTGTCCAGTTGTCTCCCTACCTGGCTGTACCATTTTGCATTCCCACCAGCAATGAATGAGAGTTCCTGTTGCTCCACATCCTTGTCAGCATTTAGTGTTGTCAGTGTTCTGGACTTTAGCCATTCTAATAAATACGTAGTGGCATCTCACCATTGTTTTCATTTGCATTTCCTTGATGACATATGACATATGACATATGATGTGGAGTATCTTTTCATATGCCTCCGGAGTAGCTGAGACTACAGGTGTGCACCATCACGCCTGGCTAATTTTTGTATCTTTTTGTAGAGATGGGGTTTTGCCATGTTTCCCAGGCTGGTCTTGAAATCCTGAGCTCAAGCGCTCTGCCTACGTTGGCCTCCCAAAGTCCTGGGATTACAGGCGTGAACCAACTCACCTGGCCATAAATATTTGTTGACCGAATAAATGAATGAATGTGATTATCTGTTTGTCAATTAATTCAGTCTGTTTTGTATGGATTTTTTAAAGATTATATTTGTTTTCTTTATGAGATTGCACAATTTAAAGGCAGAGATCATGCCTCATATGAACTATGTCCATTCATATACTCATACATTGAACAAGTATTTATTGAGTGGCTACTATATGATTGCTGGGTACTGTGCAAGCCATAAAGGATACAGACAGATTTGATCCCGATTCCTGTGAAATTTTCAGCTCAGTCAGGAATGCAGACAACTAAATAAGGAATAAAATTAAATAGAGTGCTTATTTTACTAGGAGATGCCTATGTGAATTCTCTAAGATTAACATAGTGCCTGACACATAATTGTTTTTGAGTCAAATAGTTCTTCAATATGAGCTCTATTGATATTGATGTCATATTACTACTGAGAGATTATAAAGAAATTAATTTCATGCTTGTTTTCACAATTGTTTCCAGTTCAACTTCAAAATTAAAATGGAAGTAAAAAATGTTATTCTAGTGACACACTTAAACCAAGCTAATATAAATCTTACATCAGCTTAAGTAGTAATAAGATTCAAGCATCTGTTGTCTCCAGAAGACATTGTCATGTGTTAACCGCCCAAGAACAAGCACTTGTTCTCAGCTCAGCGAATGACTCTGCCCACAGTGAAGTACTACGTCTCTCCTTGAACTCCAGTCCAGTTCATCTCTCCAAGCTCAACTGCGTTCTCCTCTTCTCTGCCTAGAATCTCCCTTGTTGTGGATTTCAGACCTTGAGTGTGCAGCTCCCCATCTGGACTCTTGTGAAGGTCATGGTAAACAACACACAGAGCATCCCTTTGTCATGGGCTCAGCTGACGCGTCTCCCTCCCTCACCGCTGCCCCGCCAGCCTCTAGCAGCACATCTGCGGTGGACAATGAGTCTCATTTCACATTTTGGCTCTGCGGTAGGCATCATCATGGGGACGGAATACACACCATAGGATAATAAACAAGGGACTGTTCAAGAACAAATATCAAAATAAAGACAAAAGGAAAGAGGAGCTGTTTGTCTCTGTTCCTCTAGTTTCCCAGCATTTCTTCACAGGCTTCATGAAAACCTCCAGTTCCGTCTACTGTAATGTTTCCCACCTTCAAAGGCTTCTCTGAAGAGAGACTGTAGTGTTTGGGATAAAATTTGCTTTCTCCGGCTTGTCTGTCCTGTTGAGCTTTATCCAATGTCCAGGACAAGAGACAGCAGCGTATAGGAAGGACATTGCTGCTGGGGTCACCAGCAGGAGGAGCCTAGAGTGGCAGGGGAGGCTGGAGTGGAGTCCGAGCAGCGCCATGGCCCCTGCTGCCTGCTGTTGGAGGAGTCCAGTGTTGTGGGGTGACGCTTGGGAGTCAAGTGTTACGGGATGGTGATGGGGAGTCCAGCAAGAAAAAGAAGGGAGAAGAGTCAAAGGGTGCTCCCGGGGGGTCCTCCCAAAGCACTGCCTCTCATGTGGGCAACTCTTTTCTCCTCCCCACCCACAGGGCTTCTGGAAGGTCTCCTGCAGAGCCTACCTTTCCCTGAGTTGGTCCTTATCACCTTATTCACCTGAGTCTTAGGGACTCAGAGCTCAAGGTGTGCATCTTGAGCATGTCACCAAACCACGGAACTCACTCTGCCTCCGTGTTCGTGGGGTGCACACAGAAAGGTCCACAAAAGCCACGTGTTGGCTCAGACAGAGGTCCCACAAACAGGGCTTGTGTGCTGTATTTTCTTTCTTTTTTTAGAGACGGGGTCTCACTCCAGTGACCCTCCTGCCTCAGCCTCCCAAAGCACCGATAGTACAGGTGTGAGCCACCATGCCTGGCCCTGTGTACTGTATTTTCTTTTCCACATACACAGTAATACTATTTACTTTTTAATTAGTAGAATAACCAGCTCCTTCTGGTTTGCCAAGGGCTTTCCTGATTTTGAAGCTGAAAGTCCCGTATCTTGGGAAATCCCTCCGTTTCAGCAAATTAAGATGGTTAGTCACATCTTTTCAAGGAAATTTGTAAATTACAAATTTACTCTCAGGAAAATTGGTAAACTGTCCGTATGTCCTCTCTAGGTAGGGTCTGTGTTTTGCTTATTTTTGCATCCCCTGGCTGGAGCAGCCAGCCTTGGGCATGATAAACAGGTGTTCACCATTCACTTGAGAAGTTATTCCTCTCCGCTAGTAGAGGTGGAGTGTGCCGACTGTCCATGCACTCTCGGAGGTCGCTCTGAAATGAAAACCTTGCATTTAGTACTTAGCTGAGCTAGAGGCAAAGTGAGAGGCTATAGGACAGAGATTTCTTCTGCATAAAATAATCTGAGGGCCGGATGCAGTGGCCCTCACCTGTAATCCCAGCATTTTGGGAGGCCAAGGCTGGAGGATCACCTGAGGTCAGGAATTCAAGACCAGCCTGGCCAACATGGTGAAACCCCATCTCTACTAAAATCACAAAAAATAGCCAGGCATGGTGGCGAATGCCTGTCACCCAGCTACTCAGGAGGCTGAGGCATGAGAATTGCTCGAACCTGGGAGGCAGAGGTTACAGCGAGCAGAGATTGAGCGACAATCTCCAGCCTGGACGACAGAGTGAGACTCCGTCTCAAAAAAAAAAAGTAGCCTAATAGATTAATATTTAAAAGATTTGGTAAATAAATCAATAAACTCCAAAGGAGGTAAGAGCGACTTCATTTCAGTTATTTGAAAAGGAGGCCGGGCGCGGTGGCTCAAGCCTGTAATCCCAGCACTTTGGGAGGCCGAGACGGGCGGATCACGAGGTCAGGAGATCGAGACCATCCTGGCTAACACGGTGAAACCCCGTCTGTACTAAAAAATACAAAAAATTAGCCGGGCACAGAGGTGGGCGCCTGTAGTCCCAGCTACTCGGGAGGCTGAGGCAGGAGAATGGCGTGAACCCGAGAGGCGGAGCTTGCAGTGAGCTGAGGTCCGGCCACTGCACTCCAGCCCGGGCGACAGAGCGAGACTCCGTCTCAAAAAAAAAAGAAAAGGAGGTAGAAATATTTAATAAAGAACAGTCTTGGTGGGAAGAACAATGGAAGGATTCAACAGAATTACCCTTTAGCTTCTGGATTTTATAGGCTTTTCCAACATTATGAAGATGTATGTGTCTCAGGGAAATAACATGATATAGTTTGAAGGCTAATCAGTAGATTTTCCTCATTTGTAGGATGCGAGGCTGAAGGAGGGAGACAAGACTCGCTCTGCACTTCCCCAACCTCAGCCTCTTTAGGCGACATCTGTGTGGTAGCATTTATTATTCATGAGTGTTCTTTAAAACAAGAAAAATTTGAGGATCAGATAGGATCTTTCAGGGGTTGAGACTATTGGACATGACTTGTTTATGGCAGTGAGTAAAGGATGGTGAAATAGGAGTGTGATTGATTTTAAAGGCACTACAATTTTGCTTCGTTTTAAACATTGCATTTGGCTAAGGAAAATCAGTTCCTTTCCCAAGCTTTTAAAAAAGGATACAAAGATGTTGCCTGACTTACATATCACCAAAAAAAAAAAAAAAAACCAGCACACATTATTTTTTCTCAGCACACATATGCCACAAAGTCACAATTATCTATTTATTCTAGGATTAGACATAGGGCTGCACCAAGAACAGATTAAAATGCTCTGACTTCATTAGTTTAATTAGGGAGTCCCAAATTAGATTTTTGCAGCTAAATTCTTTGGCCATGCAGGGTGAGCAGCTGTTGCCCAGACACTGGCCTCAAAGGTAGAGCTCCCAACACCACGGTCTGCAGAGCGCTTGCTCCTCCCAGGCTGGCCTCGGTTGGCCACTGTTGGGGAAGCCCATGGGGCCACATCCTGCAGTCCCAGCTTGCAGGACCTATAGAACCGCTTCAAACAGTATTTCCAAGAGAGACCCCACTGACCTCTTCTGTTACTATTCAGACATATGTTAAGCTCCGCAGCAGGACTGGCTAGATCATATGCAGTGCCCAGTGAAAATAAAAATTCAGGGCTCCTTGTTCAAAAAGTATTAAGAATTTCAAAACTCACCAGCGGGGCATTAGCCCAGCATGGGCCTGGTGCCACTGATGCCGCATGCCACGAAGCCGCCCTGCTTTGCAGTCTGAATTATGCGTGCGATCTGAGCTGGGGTTCCTTCTCTCCATCCCTCTCTCCCCTCAGGTTCTGCCATACTCTTCTACACAGGAAGCCAGGCTGAGGTCGAGAGTCATCGTGTTCTGTACACAATGCATACATGGTGGATTATTTACCATGTGAGGGCCTCTTTATTTGTACATCATGATATAATTCCTAAAAGCTTCTATTCATGAAAGGAAATGTACTATTCCTGACTAAAAAATACGAAATGTTCTCCAGCCTAAGATTCAAATATTGTTGAGTGTCTCTGAGATCCTCAGCCAGGAAGACATAAATACTATTTATAGAGATCTGAAAGACTCACAATGCAGAACTATGGTCTGATTTAAAAACCTGAAAATGAACAAGTTTTAATTGTACAACAGAGATTTTGTAAAAGATCTTTCTCAGCAGCAGTATTCTGTTCCTTGGGCATCATAATGTCCACTAAAGTAGAGAGAGAGACCCAGACAAGCAAGCTGGAGGTCATTTGGAACATTCGCAAGCCAGCTATTATGTCAGGGTGGCACCAAGTTCCAAACAAATTAAAGGTCTACAGAGCAAGGCTATCAACCAACCTCTTGATCACTCTGCTTAACCTTCTCCTTCTTGACCCTTAGCTGTGGGTTTTCTACAAGATGAGTCCTTTACCCCCTTTCCTTTCCTCCTCTCTGGTTCTTCATTATTTTTTCTCCGCAGTTGCATGCACTTCCATTGCTTTGAGTGCTGCCTCTAAGGAGAAGGCTCAGAGAATTATTCCACTCTGGTTTTCCCCAGTGTTAGCTGTGCGTCTCCTTGTACCTGCTGGCCACCTCGACCCTCCTGTGCCAGATGTACCTGAAATTCAGTTGGAGAGAAATGAACAGCAACTCCCAACTCCCCTAGTCATTAAACTTCAGCATCCTTTAGTTCTCTTTTCTCTCCTCCATTCACCCTTCACATTCAGCCAGGTAATTACAATGTGGCTCTATGCCCACAATGTTTCTGGAATCTACTCTTTCTTCCTGTCTAGCAGCAGATGGGCGACTGAGCTCCGTGCTCATGTCCCGGTTTGCCCCCTGTAATCTGCCTGCCTACAGACAATGATAAACTCCCTCCTGCCCCGAAACTTCAGTATTTCCCTCTGCCCACAGAATAAATCCTTTAATTGAGCATTTATAGCCTTCCTTAAACTAACCTTACTCTACCTCCAAGCTTCCCCTCCCAATAATGACTCCTTTGTGAATCTTACCCTCCAGCCCGAATCAGCATTCACACCTTTTGAGGACACTGCACACTTCCCTATCCCCAGCCATTCCTGTCCTGCCCCATAGGCCTCTGCGTGTGAGGAAGGCGTCCTCTTCACATTTGCTCACCCACACCAGGGAAGCACCCCTGGTTACCCCCGTCGGGAGTCATTGTCCTCGTTTGGAGGGTCTGAATCCCACTGAATTGTGCCTTTCAAATGCACTTGTTCCACCTGGTTATAGGCAAAATTTCTGTCCTGGATTCTGTAAGCTACTTGAGGATAGGGCTTGTGTCTTATTTTGCTTTCCTGAGCTCAGTAAATAGCTTTGAATATTAGTGACTAGATGCAGACGTAGTTATCACAGCTACCACATCCACCTATACAAGTGGCTCTATCAACATCGTGTTTAATGTTAACATCATGTTTAATGTCACTGACAACAAGGTCTGAGAATGTGGTCTGTTAACACGTCACCACCTCTTGCTGTCTTTGTTGCTACCACCTTAGCTGAAACCACCAGGAACCCTCCTCATTGGCCTCCCATGCCACCTTGCCCCAGATCTGATCTCCACACAGCAGCCAGGTGAGGTTCTTAAAACGTAAGCCAGTTCTCACCAGCCCATGTTTAGAACCTTCTAGAATTTCTGTAGAGAAAGATCTATAGAGAAAGGGCTCAGAATCCTAACCTCATAAAAAAAAGATGACTAGAAGAATTGTTTCAATGCTGTATTTGTGCACCAAATGCACAATGTCATTATACACTTAGAGGGTATAAAATCAGGGCTGCTTTGGGATTGCTAGTGGAGAAGCTAAAGTATTTCCCAAACCGCCTGAGCTGCTGGTACCTAGGTTCCAGCTGGAGCGTGTTCATGTGGGAAGAATCAGAAAGGAGATGGGGATCCCTGCATGTCTGGGTCCTGCCTTGGTTTAGAATCTACTAGACAGCCATTTCTCTCTCTCATGCCCTCTTCCACCCTAGCCACTGATCCCTTCCACACTCTCTGGTCCTGCCTTCTCCCTACTTCCCTGCAGGGCAGGCTGCAGGTCTACATGGAGCCATAGCCCTTTCCTTCCAGGAGAACTTTCCTGTTGCTGTAAGGACAGAGAATTATTGCCTGGTTTCCTTGGGCTTCGTTCCTGCCTGAGAGTAGAGAGTGGGAGACACGGAAACATGCACTAGAGTGTCTGTTGTCTCCAGCCATCTGTGTACAAAGTGGGAGGACCAGAGGTTTGAACTCAGTGTGAATACAATGCTTCACAAGGGCATGAGAACAATTCTGCTTAGTCAGAATGACAAACATCATTTTCACAGGTGTAAGAAGAAATTGTCAGCATACAGGCCGAGCACCGTGGCTCACACCTGTAATCCCAGCACTTTGGGAGGCCGATCACCTGAGGTCAAGAGTTTGAGACCAGCATGGCCAATGTGGCAAAACCCCATCTCTACTAAAAATACAAAAATTAACTGGGTGTGGCAGCAGGCGCCTGTAATCCCAGCTACTCGGGAGGGTGAGGCAGGAGGACCACTTGAACCTGGGAGACGGAGGTTGCAGTGAGCTGAGATCCCGCCATTGCACTCCAGCCTTGGCAACAGAGCAAGACCTAGTAAAAAACAAAAAGGAAACAGAGGGAAAGAAAGAAAAAGGAGGCCGGGCGCGGTGGCTCAAGCCTGTAATCCCAGCACTTTGGGAGGCCGAGACGGGCGGATCACGAGGTCAGGAGATCGAGACCATCCTGGCTAACACGGTGAAACCCCGTCTCTACTAAAAAAAATACAAAAAGCTAGCCGGGCGAGGTGGCGGGCGCCTGTAGTCCCAGCTACTCGGGAGGCTGAGGTAGGAGAATGGCGTGAACCCGGGAGGCGGAGCTTGCAGTGAGCCGAGATCACGCCACTGCACTCCAGCCCGGGCGACAGAGCGAGACTCCGTCTCAAAAAAA
>NC_037685.1:57171703-57233277 GCF_003255815.1 Theropithecus gelada | reverse complement strand
GAGGGAGGGAGGGAGGGAGGAAGGAAGGAAGGAAGGAAGGAAGGAAGGAAGGAAGGAAGGAAGGAAGGAAGGAAGGAAGGAATTGCCCGCATATACAGAGCCAATCTCTTATAAAAATTTTTTAAAAATGAAAGAATAGTGTCTGCGTGGACCACCTACAAGAAACTTCTTGCACATTAGTAACAGGGAGTTATTCTGGTGCTTCATGTTATTGGAGGCAGGAGGGGAAGAAAGAAGCTTATTCAAGGACAACCCACCTGCAATCTCCTTGTCTGTTCTCAGAGGAGCTGTGAATAGCTGCTGTGCTTCTGAGACCTCCGAAAGATGTGTGCGTGACCGCATGTCTATGAAATTTCAGGGATATCGCTTCAGATGGAAATATTAGGAACCCTTCCCGGTCCTCATGAATTCACGTCTGTCAGCTGCAGAAAGTCTGCAGTGGGGTGATGGTTTCGGATTGATTAGTCAGAAGCTAAATGTCTAACAGAGGTAGCAAGATGAGCACTTTCTGTGGGTAGCTCCCTGAGTTTTGCTAGTCTGCCAAAAGGGGAACCATCTGTATTGGAAAGTGCAGTTCGTGGTGCAGGTACTTGCTGAAGGTGAGTTGGGGATCTGTAGGGTAGCTCGAAACCAGCACTTGTACCCATCGCGCACTCGCAGGCCACAGGGTCCTCACCCACCCTCCTGGTGCCTTCTGTGCCCTTATAGAAATCCTGCCGGTGTGTCATGGAGGCAGTCTACCAACAGGACGAGGAGAAGTCAGAACACCGAGATCTGCCTTTTACAAACGCCCAGCTTCCACTCTGAGGTGGTAGCTACCAGTGCAGGGTAAGGAGGGCAGGAGCACCCATTCGCAGGTCTGCCGCATGCGCCTGGAGGGAAAAGGAAACTGCGGCTGACTTTCCCACACTGGCTGCTGCCCGCTTTTTGATTTAAAAAAATTTTTCCGAATAGTAAAATTTCCATTTTCCCAGGTACCTGGGCTCCAAATATGTGTTATCTTTGTGTAATCTCTGAAGACTTGGTAAAGAGAGCAAATTCATGTAGAAGAATACAAATCATCCAGTGTCCTATTCCAGAGCTGGCCACTGCTACCGTTGATTACATTTCCCTTGATGCACATTGTTTTACGTGGGTGACACTATCCTGGGTGGAGTTTCAAGACTGTGTGTTGCTTTTTCCTTGCTCAGAAGGGAGTGGGGAGAAATGTTATCATAAGCATTTTCCCATGTCATGAAAAAATTCTTCATACAATAATGCGAGGGGAAATGTATATTATTAGCAACTGATATGAGAATTCCTTTTAGGGGAAAACTTGCCTTTTTAAAGAAAAAGGCTCTGAGGAGGAGTGTGGGGAATCATTTGTCAGTTGCTCGAGGGAGTAGAGGAATCAAGAATGAGTGAGAGACAGTGCCAAACCGCGCGATCCCCACCCCGTCCAGGAGCCGCACAAGCATAGTCAATCACTCAAATCATGAAATACTCGAGGGAAATAGGAGCTGAATTAAAGCAGCCCTGGGCAGGGCATAGCCAGAAAAAAAGCACTTGAAAAGAAGCTCTTGGTCATCTACAAAGTTAATGGGAAAAATTTGCATTTTCATAAATTGTGGAAGGGAGAATCAGGGCATGTCAATCAGACATCTGAGAGACCACGGGGAGGGCCCTCCTGGTCCTTCAGCTGGCATCAGGTTGCTGTTCACAAAGTCTTAGTGGTTTCTCTATGTTCCATTAAACAGCAGTATCCTTTAACTAACACTTTGAATAAGTTTATGTTCAGATTATTTACTTGGACTTTGAAATCACAAGGTTGAATGGCACAAGCATTTTAAATTAATACCTGGTCATCTTGAAGAATGTCTGAATTTCCAGATCTACAGGCAGCGGTAGGAGAGCCATTTCTCTGCATACTCGCCAGCACTTACCTGCTATTTAGAATCTAGTCCATATGCCACTGCCTCCATGAAGCCTTTTGTGACCTGCCCAAGTGTAAATAAGGTGTCTTATAAACCCTATAATGTCTCATGTTCCCTGCACCCAGGAGGCTGAGGCGTGAGAATCACTTGAACCTGGGAGGCAGAGGCTGCAGTGAGCTGAAATCACACCATTGCACTCCAGCCGGGGCAACACTGTCTCAAAAAACAAAAAAAAAGAAGAAGAAGAAGGAGAGAGACTAATGGAGCCAGAGTGCTTTGCCACTCACTAGTTACTGATCTTGAGCAAATCATTTAATTTCTTTGTGCCAGTTGCGTGATCTGAAAAATGGGAGAGACCCCACCTCATGTGGTGACTGTGGAGTTAAAAGATTGAATGCATGAAAATCACCTGGAACTGCATCTGGCACGTAAAAGTTGCTCAACACAGGAGTATAACTAGAACTAAGGGATAGAAGCTGTGACGAGTTTTTAAAAATCAGCTCTAAAAAGAAATCTCTAGTGGGATTGTCGGGAAGTGGAGTAAACTGCCTCTGGATGCAGTGAAGTGCTTTCCCTGGAAGCATTCCAATCATGAATGGCTGGCTGCTTATATAATTTTGGGATCGAGGATCCTGCTGACCTTGAGATTCTGTGTTTCCGTGGTGCTGGGGGTGAAGTAGGCATTCAATATGCTCAACGGGCTTTTCTCGAATTGACTTAAGTTAGATACATAAGAAAGAAGTACTCACCCAGCTAAATCATGACAATTTCAAGATTACCCAACATATTTTATTTGGCATAGTGTTTTCTCATCAACCATTAAAGTTCCTGAACACATCCTTTATCTGTAAGATGAGGGACTTGAAGCAGAACTAAATGGCTTATTAATTATTGAATGGACTGCTTATAGTACCTTCCTGCCTGCGAATCCAAGGCTGGAACATGAAGCAAAGTCACTCAGCCTCCCTGCCCAGAGAGGGACTGTCCCAACTTCCCTAATGCAGGGGCGAAAAGGCACAAAGACAGATCTCACTTCACCCCTCTGCAGCTTCTGAGAACACTTAAGAGCAAACAGCCCCAGTGTAGCCCCTGAAATGCAGAGGTTCAAGAAAGGAAGAGGTGCCAATTTCTTCAATAGTTACCAAAGGAATAGGGAGGCCTGAAATGGAAACCTTTCTGTCTGTGACAGTCTCATAAAGTGTCCCCAGATTGCTCCCACGGGCCCTGGGCAATAACAAGCCTAAAATCACTTGTAATTCAGCTGAATATTTCTTATCAGGTCAGTCTAGGGCAGGGCTCCAGATAGGGACAGAGACTCAGGAGAGCAGTGCTTCTGGGCCAGACAGGGGTGGGGCCCCAGCTTGCTTCCTGTGCTATTCGGTTTCTCCACACTTGGACATCAAAGACAGTGATCTTCAGACTCTAAATGAGGGCAGACTGACCCAAGAAACAGGGACAGGTGGTTACTTTGCTACTCACTCCGAAACCCCACATGGGGTATTTTAATAGTGTTCTCCATCTGTCCAACCTCAGGGGTTAATCCCTTCCTAATCTGAGCTGTAATAATTGGGTAATCAGACAAGACACTCCAAAAAGCCCAGGCCATAGTTTTGCTGTTCTTTTTGGCTAGACTTTTCTTTTATTAGAGAGAAGTATAGCTGACCTAGAAATTTCCTGTTTCAGCTTCAGTCTCCCACTAAACAAAAGCACACACTGCTAAGAAGTGTATGCATGTTTAGAAAGCACAGCCATCCTTCTTGGGGGGAATTTCAGTCACTGCTCACTGAACATACAGGAAGGAGAGCTGCTATGCGCAAATCACATGATCCTGCTTTTTGCTACAAACTGAAAAAAAAAAAAAAAAGGAAAGAAAAGGCCCCCAAAGGCCCGTAGTTAGCCTGGGCTAATGAGTTCACTGGTGTGAGTCCAGGAAACATCCCAGAATGAATACATCTGCTGAGATTTCTGTCTTTTGAAAAAAGTAACCTTGCTGTGGTGGATAGCAAATGAAACATCAATGAAAGCTGCATGAAACCGGATCAGGGACTTAACCTAAAGCCCACGAAGAAAACCCGGTAGGTGGTTAGGATCCGGGACAGAAGTAAGCCTGACTATTTGGGGATTAACCATCATGGAGGAAAACACAGATTGTTTTTTTTTTTTTTTCGAATAAGAAGAAGAGAAAACACCCAAGCTGCTGAGGCCTGATCACACTGACCTACAACCCGGGATGGAACAATGGTACTGTCGGCCTAATGAGCTGGCGAGTTCACACCGCAGCAAGTCTCACACTGGCGAGCCTCCTGGTTACCGTGCAGGGCAGGCATCCTGGTTTATTCATGGTAGCACCCGGCACACGGGAGAGACTCTACAAATGCTCATGGAACAGAATGGACACCATAGAGGTCCTTCCTGCGCTACTCTGGAGGTGGGAATCACCACAATCAGGTTTTTAATCTAGTGTATTTCAAACATTGACTAGACGTGTTTGCTTGAACCAAAAAATACATTCCCCTAAGGGAAGGCTGAAGGGTATGAAGAGAGCTGGGAGCAGGCGATAGAGATTGGTACAGGGAGGTGTGAGAGGGAATGCACTGTCTTGTGGGAGGGGGAAGCGTGGAGGAAAAGTGAACCCACGGGGGAGACGGAATGCTTCCTTTCCCCAGCACAGCTACTGAGTAGGTTGATTTGTAGCACATTCTGCCAGCTGCCTGCTCTAATCTGTTCTCTCCTTCTGTAGTAATAGGACTGTGGCCAGGCACGTGGTTAGACCATATTTCCCACTCTCTCGTAGCCAGATGTGGCCATGTGACTGGATGTCACCAACAGAAGTGAGAGGAAGTGATTTGTTTCATGCCGCAGTCAAGCTTCTTAGAAATGGATGTGCTTCTTCCAGGATCTCTTTCTCCTTCCACCAGCTAAATGCAGAGAGCAACAACCCCACAGTGGGGGGACACAGAGAAGTGAAGCCTGGGACCCTGAATGATCGCATGGAAGAGACTAACCCTTCTGGTTTCAATACTTGACTTAGAGATGAGTGCTATGATCTGAATGTTTGTGCCCTCCCCAAATTCATGTTGAAATCCTAACCTCCCAGGTGATGGTATCAGGAGGTGAGATTTTTGGGGAGAGGATTAAGTCACGAGGGTGGTGCCTTCATGAATGGGATTAGTGCTTTTATAAAATAGGGCCAAGGCAGCTCATTCCCCCTTCTACTATGTGAACACACAGGTAGAACGTACCATCTGTGAACCATAAAGCAAGCCTTCACCAGATAGCTAATCTGCTGGTGCCCTTGACCTTTGACTTTTCAGCCTCCTGAACAGTGAGAAATACATTTCTATTCTTTATAAGCCACTCCATCCATGGTATTTTGTTATGGACGTCCAAATGGACTAAAACAGTGAGTAAGAATAGACCTCTATTGAGTTGACCTGTTTTATTTTGGAATCTATTTTGCTACACAAACTAGCACAATCTTAAATAACATATTTGACTATCAAGGGAAGTAACCCACCCTGCTATGTGACTCAAAGGGGAAAAGGAGGTCATGGCCCAGGAAGAGGAGTCATCCACCTCTGACTGAGATGGTTGAGCCACTCAAGTGCAGCTCTGCTGGTTGGCTGATGTGCCTGTCACAGAGGAGAAGAACTATACTTCTCACTCTCATCATAAATCTCTTTCGGTAAAAGTCAGTCAACTTATGGGAAGTCAGCCCTGGGGCACCATGATGATTGACACTGTATAGAAATTGGCCTGAGCATTTTTGTGATGTATCATGGGAATATGCTGGGCCTCTGACAGAAACAGAGGATCTGGGGTCCCAGCCATTACATGGGAAATAGATAGGAATTCATTAGTTGCACACAGTGGGTAACAGCATCTCAGATGATAGCTGCAGTGTTTAGAAAAGCAAGAGGACAATGACGTATTCAGGAAACATGCTCAAAATTGTTGGAGCATAGACTGTGAAAGCAAGTATGTTTGTGTATTGTTTGCAGGAGGTTAGGGTTGGGGTAGGGCTGGGCAATTAAGCTGGAACAGGTAGGCAAAGCAAATGGTAAGACTCAGCTTTCAGAGTTCAAAATATGTGTTTGAAGTCCATGATATCTTTAGGGGAAAAAAGGTTTTTTTGTTTGCCAAAGCTACGGTCATTTGAACTTCAGGAGCTGAGATCTTGACCTAAGCGGTAAGTTTAAACAAATATGTAATTGCTCTGAATGTGATTTTGTCTGTTGTCTAGATGAGTTAAGATCCCAAGACTTTAGGAAATGGAAGAAAAGAGTTGCAGAGGAGGAAAGTGCAGGACAAGTCCCCAGAGGGCCTCGGATAACCAGCTCTTCCCCCATTACTTGCCTGTAGTTCTCAGAATAACTGTAGAATGTGCTGGGAATGCAACATCCTGAGATAAGGAGGAACTGGCTGGGATAGCCTGGGCTCTGTTCCCATCACCCCTAGAACAGGATGTCCTGCAATACTTTATCCCAGCGATCCATGGGTCCCCTGGCATAAAACCTAACTCAGAGTGTGCTATCAGGGTCCCTCAGCTGTGGCGCAACACAGGGCACATGCAGATGGGACTCCATGGGGCCTGGGCAGAGCTACTGAGCCTTGGAGGACTGCTTCACTTCACTTGCTGAGTGAGTGCTCTGTCTCACTGCACTTGTGCAAGAGGATTGCTACTGGTGCGTGGTTATTGGTGAAGTGTTTAGAGTCCTCCCCTGGGATTGATACCTGTGTACCGTGAAACTGCTCCACAGAAAGAATGCAAGAGCCTGCTGAGGGTCTTTAGGAAGGGGCTCTGCTCCCTGCACCCTCCACCCAGGTTAGCTCCTAATGAGTGGGGATAAGACACCCCTCCCCTCATGAGCTTAGGGACCTGAGAGTAGAGAGGACCCTGCTACTGTCTGAAACGCTCATGTATGTCCTCACTGCTGCCATGGCAGGGCCAGTGGAGGGGATCTTAAGACAAGGGGCAGGGGCAGACCTGGAGTGGCAGGAGAAAGCAAGAGAACTTTCCCATGTCTTTTTGATAGAAGTGGAAGTAGCTGGGAAAGGGGGCCATGATTCAGAGGAGTTGCGGGGTTGTGATGTGGGGATGCCGTGACAGAAAGCAGCTTGCTCATATGGCTGGAGACTGGGAGCAATGAAAAACCCGGGCAGAAGGCCTACCTTAGCTACACAGGGTGGTTCATACTGTGTGTACATGCTGGGTGGGCTGGACCAAGGCCTGAGTGTGAGGCCAGCTTTGTTTCAAGAAGCAGATGCAGAGTAGAGTTTTTGTAAGATGAGCACAAGTACACCCAAGGGTCAGGGGCGTGGGCTTCCTATCGGTGTCCCGCTGTGGGCCAGATCATTTCTGCAGCCTCCCTGCAGCTTCCCAGTCTTGAATCTCTGAGCCTGGCCTCTTCATTAACAACAGAGGGCCCTCATCTTGGGCTCTGGTTCCGGTTTGCATCCCTGCTGGGGTGAGATGATTCCCACTGCTTCTTTGGCTGCTCTCTAACAGGGCATCTATCCATGCCCAAAGCCCTGGCATCCTGTCCGTGCACCCTCTGCTATCTGACCTCATTCTGCCCTGTTTTTGGCTGCACTGTACCTACCTTAGTGCCAACAGCTGAAGAAATCCCACCCTCTATGCCATCTGAGATACAATGTTTTCTAAGAGTAACTCTAGCTAAATGGCAGAGCCAGAGAAAAGGGAATTATTGGGAGGAGCAGTTATGGCGTGACATGTTTCTCAGGCCATTCTGGCTTCTACGCAGGGAATAGAGAACAGGGAGAGCGACAGTGGTCCTCTTGTTCTACCCTTCCCACTACATGGGAACTTTGATACCTGTCTTAGGTTCCTCCTAGAAAATTCTGAGAGACCCCAGGGTCTCACAGGTATACGCCAAGATCTACCCTTCTTGGTCAACACTGTTTCCCTTCTTGCTTCCTCTGGTTGGCAGTGGTGCTGTCCCATACTGCTGGCAACCCCAGAAGTGCCATCAGTGACCCCAAACTCTGCTGAAGGCCTACACCTGCTGAAGAAGCTCATGCCCAGTTTGAACCCACTGATGACTGAGCCCAAGGATAGTCTTGTCTGTGCCAAGGGTCCTGGTGGCTGCGTTGAAGGACTGAAGGAGAGGCGGATTGTCACCATTGCTGACCATGTTTGTGGCGGGTTGAACTGTGTCTTCCAAAAGATCTGCTGCAGTCCTAACCCCAGGTCTCTGTGCATGTGACCTTATTTGGAAATGGGGTCTTTGCAAATGTAACCAAGGTGTAAGTTAAGATGAGGTCATACTGGAGTAGCGTGGGCCTTTAATCAATGTGACTAGTGTCACTCTAAGAAGAGGAGAAGAGACACAGACAGGCACGCAGAAAGGAACATAACATCTCTGCCTCAGACTGAGGCAGAGATTGGAAAAATGTGTCTCGAAGCTAATGGACGCCAAAGATTAAACAACTAGAAGCCCGGGGGTAGACGTGGAAACTGCCCAAATACCAGTGCTGTCAGCTGCCGCATGGCCAGTGTCCCCTTGGTGACTACCAGCACTACAGGCAAAAGCTCATTTTGCTTTTATTTGGTCTTCTGTGGCACTTCCCTTGCCTAGAATCCAGGTACACACCCATGGGAGGTGGGCAGAGGTAATGTCCCATGAACCCGGAACTCCTCCCCTTTGAGCTGCTCCTTTACTCTGGAGGCTACGTGGGGTTGTGGCTCCTCCTGGGATGGGCTTTTTCCCCTAGCAGCCTTGACTGTGCACCAGGGTTAATGTGGAAAATTATGAGTTGCAGCGGGCTTTTCGCTCGCATATTACTAATTAGAAGTAAATTTATCCTTTTAATAAGCATATATCCAGAACAGCTATTAACTCACAGTGAAAGCTGATGTTTGGGGAAATCAGGAATCAAAATATGCTAAAGAAAACACAAGAACTTCAATTTAACTCGGGGCCTGGTCTCAGACCTGTAGCCCTCCCTCATGCTGCTCGTCCTAGCCTCGAGCCTCATCTTCCCAGGCAAGGGGGGCACGGGAACATGCCAGCAGCATTGCACCTAGGGCCAGGCTTTCTGCAAGGAGCATCCACATATTTCTCTCCTGGCGCCTGTGCATTTCACACTGTGGTCTCAGCTTCCATGAGGCCCATGGAGGGCAAGGACAGGCCTCAGATACAGGAAGAGAGTGGACAGCAGGGAACTTTAAGACTAGTGGCTCTGAGCTTTTTTCTGTTCATCTCATAAAGAGGAACTTGGGTTGGACATTTAGGGGTTCTCACTGGCAGCACAGCTTCTCAAGTCCAGCTTGGAGGCTAATCCCATGTGGGAATGGACATGAGCAGGGAGGCAGACATTTCAGCCTGGGGTGAGGTCGGGAGCTGGCCAAGCGGTCTGCAGACGGGAGGTGGTCTCAATCCAGGTATTGTTTCCAAACCATAGTGATGAAACATTATCCCTCTAAAGACCCACAGCAAGTTTAAGGTAAAGCTAGCAGCCTCCTTAAGCAGAAACGCTGAGACACATGAGAAGTCCCTTAGCAGCAGCCACACAGCGGCTCAAAGGGGAGCTCCTCGGCGGCTCACTTAGGATAGAAAATTCCACCCAGTGCTGGGCATGGTGGCTCATGCTTGTAATCCCAGCACTTCGGGAGGCCGAGGCGGGCAGATCACTTGAGGTCAGGAATTTGAGACCAGCCTGGCAAACATGGTGAAACCCTGTCTCTACTAAAATAAAATTAAAAATAAAAAAGTACAAAAAAAATTAACTGGGTTTTTTGGTGCACACCTGTGATCCCAGCTACAGGGGAAGCAGAAGCAGGAGAACAGCTTGAGCCTGGCAGGCGGAGGCTGCAGTGAGCCCTGAGATCACGCCACTGCACTCCAGTCTGGGTGACACAGCAAGACTCTGGGGGAAAAAAAAAAAGAAAGAAAGAAGGAAAAGAAAGAGGCAAGGGAAGGGAAGGAAAGGAGAGGGGAGGGAAAGGGAGGAGAGGGGAGGGGAAGGGAGGAGAGGGGAAGGGAAGGGAGACAGAGAGAAAGAAAAAGAAAGAAAGAGAGAGAGAAAGAAAGAAAGAAAGAAAGAAAGAAAGAAAGAAAGAAAGAAAGAAAGAGAAAGAAAGAAAGAAAAGAAAGAAAGAAGAAAAGAAAGAAAAAGGAAGGAAGGAAGGAAGGAAAAGAAAAGAAGAAAGAAAAGAAAGAAAGAAAAAGAATTCCACCCAGTAAGCTTTGGGCAAAGGGCTGGAGTGCTTTGAAGGCACCCTAAAAAAGGAAATGATGATGATGATGATGATCATGATGATGATGATGTTAAGTTCTTAAATGATCCTTCCTGTGTTTCTCTTCATTTTGTTCCCTTGTTTTGAGCACCATCCTCCAGAGAACCTCACCACCTAGCAAAAAAAAAAAAAAAAAAAAAGCCTCAACAAAATGACAAATACTTCCTGGTGCCAACAAAGAAAAGCCCACACATGTCTTCCAGCAAAATCCACTTGCTGTTTGCATTTGTGACGCGTCTTAATGTTTTGGAATGGCTTTTCCCCGAAATGTTTCCCCTCGGCCCTGTACGCTATTCCTTTCTACTCTAATTTTCTGTTCACTCCCAAGCTGGAGCAGGATGGGGGAAAAGAGAATGAAAGAAGAAACCGTAAACAAAAAATGGGAGTGTTTATGGTAAAATTATCTTCACTGTCATGGTCTGTCTTTCAGGGAAAAAAATAAATCACCATTTTGCTTTCTCCACCCTTGACTGTGAAGTTTAATATAAGGTATGGCTCAGTCTTTATGATGGTTCATGACCTGGCTCTAACCGTCAAACCATCGGACCATTCTGCGCCTCATCTCTCTCCCCTGCAGACTCTCTCCTTACCTCTCTGGCTCTTGGGGTGAGTTCCTTTCAGCTGGCCTCACCCTGCTTTTTCCCACTATCCCTGTAACAAGGATGTTGGGTAGGAGGATGCTGGAGGGTCCTCACTCACACTGCAGACTCTACAGCTCCCATGCCCAGTGTCTTCAGATGGTTCCAGAGGTCCCTGCTTTCTCCTGTCTCAGGGCCAGGAACTCATGGTGAGGGCAACTTCCCCAGGCTGAAGACAGCTTTGTCTCTTTCTCTTTGTTTGAGTGTTGATGTCCCAAAGGAATGATACCCATCCCAAAGTCCTCTATCAGATTTCTCCCAGGAGGCCCAAAGATTCTCATGTAAATTAGAGTCACATTTGACCTGCCCTGATGGGTGAATAAACAGACCACTTTCTCCCAGTGGAGAAAGGGAGATTTTTTAATAGGCGACTTACTTTTCCTTGATCCCAGTCACAAACTCTTCCAAACTGACAGAGCTACATAGTAACTCACAAATCTAAGCAACTGTATGGGGTGTGTGTGTGTGTGTGTGTGTGTAAAATTGAGACTTTCTATTGTTCTCAAAAGGTTGTAAAGACATAACGAATGGGTTTCTCTTTACAGTTCCTTACACCCGGTCTCCCCAGGAAGCACTGAGGAGTCTGATTCATGATGTCAAGCGGTCAGTTAGAGTCCGGGAAAGCCTCTTTCTGGTCTCACCTTACTTCCTGAACTTCCTGTCCCAGGAGAGACGCTCATTAATAGTGAGAGAGAGTTGATGGGATTAGAGTCCGGAAGTAACAACCTCTTGTGAACCTGAACTCATTGATTTCTTTGTTTTACAAAACAGTGTTCTTGATAAAAATAAACAAAAAAGGAAATAATACAACTAATAACTCCAAGGTCTAAATGTAAACCAGCTGTATCTCATAACAACAGAAGCTGCAATGGCCAACATACGTCATTAATAAAACGCCAACTTACGTGGATGGGGATTGGGATTTCTTGGCATAATGCAAACAGCACATAAAAAACGAGTGGGGAAGAGACTGGTATTTGTATACATATGTAATTATTACATATATTCTTAAACTATATCTAATAAATAATCAAATGATTAAATAACATACTATATATACTATATTAATATAGTTATATTAATTATGTAATATATCAATACATGTATATGCTTATATTAATATATGTTATATTAATAATTAATTATATTAATTATAAATATATGAATTATATTAATAATAAATAATATAAAATAATTTTATTTATAAAATAAAATATATGAATTATATTAATTAATTATTAATATTATATTAATATATGTTGTATTAATATATGTATATGCTTATATTATTATATATAATATATATTATATTAATATAATGTATATAATAATATAATATACATTATATATACATACATATATACATATATAACATATACATATAATATGTATATACATATATACATATATAATATAATATATACATATATAATATACATATTATTGTATACATTATATTAATATATGTATATGCCTCTCCAAATTTCTTCTTTTTGCTAAGGAGCACTCATCTGGGATTATGAAATCAGCTGTCACGATGAGAATATTACCAGTCACTTTTTAAATCAGAACACAGAGGAGACCCCTAGACTGGGCTGTTTCCAGAAAAAAGGTTTTCCCTCTCCCTGGACCAGGCCGGTAGGAATGTCTGCAGAGACGCCTGGACACACAGGGACCCCTGCCAAGCTTTTTCTGCTCTGTCTATTGGGGAAGGGGGCTACAAGTCAGCCCTGGTGGGATGGGGGAGGGGAGTGGTACAGCAGTGACAGGAATAATGCCAGCGTCCCGCTGAGTGGGAAAGGAGAGGGCAGAACCCAGACCCGAAGGCCCACCTGTGGAGTGGGTCTGAGATGCCCAGCCTGTGTTCTCGGTCAGCTTGTCTATTGTTATCAGATGTGGGCTGGGCCCCGGCGTCTGTGACTTCATCCCATGGTGGCTGGAGTCTGGGATAAGACTCATGGTTGTCCCAAAGGTGCAGGCAAACTCCACCCCGGGGAGCTGTTGTGTGCGCATTGCCGGGTTGCTGATCCACTGACTGAGTGGTGCCGTGTACTTTTGTCACAAGAACCATAACCATAACGACAGCCACACAGCATGGACCTAGCGTGTGCTTAGCTCTGGACAAGACATGGATGTAGGCAGACGTGCTTCCTGCCTGCTGCGCTTGGTGCACTAGTGCTAAGGACAGACATGCAGGGCTTGGGAAAGGCATGAAGATGCATGGAGTCCAGGAGAGAGAGGATAAGAAAAGCAAGCATTTTGTGCTGGGTTGAATTGCGCTGTCGTTTTCAGAGGCATTGCGTGATCCACGGTTGCGCTCCCGCGAAGAGCGAGTCTGGAGAAGGATTCGGAAGGTGGGTGAGAGTTGAGGGAATCTGAATTCCATCATTACGACTCGAATGTCTGCAATCAGCTCGCGGCTGTGTCGCCTGCTCGTGCCCCACAAACGCCATGCAGCGCCGCGCCAAGTCGGATGGAAGTGGGTTAGGGGATTACATAAGCCCTTGCGGGAGGGAAGATGGTCTTTTATGTGTGTTTCTTTTGCAGCGGCGGCGGCGAGCGCGGCTCAGGTTGATGTGGAACACGGGTGACAGTGGCCTGGCGCGAGCCCACTGCTGACGACAGCGGCTCAGCCCGCGCGGTTTCCATGGAGACGAGCCGGAGCCGCGGCGGCGGCGGGGCTGTCAGCGAGCGCGGCGGAGCTGGCGCGTCCGCGGGGGTCTGCAGGAGGAAGGCGGAGGCCGGGGCCGGGACCCTCGCGGCAGACATGGACTTGCATTGTGACTGTGCCGCCGAGACGCCGGCCGCCGAGCCGCCGTCGGGGAAGATTAATAAAGCTGCCTTCAAATTATTCAAGAAGAGGAAATCGGGTGGCACCATGCCCAGCATTTTTGGGGTCAAAAACAAAGGGGACGGGAAGAGCTCGGGTCCGACGGGGCTGGTGAGGAGCAGGACCCACGACGGACTGGCCGAGGTGCTGGTGCTGGAGAGCGGCAGGAAGGAGGAGCCGCGCGGCGGGGGCGGCGGGGGGCGGCCGAACCCGGGGCCCCCCAGAGCCGCGGGGCCCGGCGGGGGCTCCCTCGCCCCCAGCTCGGTGGCCAAGTCGCACAGCTTCTTCTCGCTGCTGAAGAAGAACGGGCGCTCGGAAAACGGCAAGGGGGACCCCGCGGACGCGAGCAAGGCCGGCGGCAAACAAAAGCGGGGGCTGCGGGGGCTGTTCAGCGGCATGCGCTGGCACCGGAAAGACAAGCGGGCCAAGGCGGAGGCCGCGGAGGGGCGCGCGGCCGGGGGCGGCCTGATCCTGCCCGGCTCGCTCACCGCCAGCCTGGAGTGCGTCAAGGAGGAGACGCCCAGAGCCGCGCGCGAGCCGGAGGAGCCCGGCCAGGACGCCCCGCCAGACCCAGCAGGTGAGCCCGCAGGGGGAGAGGAGGTGCCCGCCCCCGCCGACCGCGCCCCAGCGCGGAGCTGCCGAGAGGCCGAGGGCCCCGACCCCGGCGCCCGGGGAGAGGACGCCGCGGGGCATCGGCGCGCCGAGAAGCCCCGGGGACCCCCCGAGCCGGGGCCCGGGGAGGTCCGCACGGCCGAGGACGCGTCCAGGACGGGGGCCGTTCCGGTCAAGACGGTCCCCCTTGTCGACTCCGAAGGCGGCAGCGGCCGGGCACCCGCCGCCCCGGACCCTGCCTCTGTCGATCCACCCTCAGACCCGTCGGCAGATCGTATTTGTTTGATGTTTTCTGACGTGACTTCACTGAAAAGCTTTGACTCTCTTACAGGCTGTGGAGATATTATTGCAGACCCAGAGGAAGAGGCAGGTGCCAGCTGTGACAAGCATGCCCCCGGGCCAGGCAAGCCGCCTCTCTCTAAAAAGAACCCCGGCGTGGTGGCCTACCAGGGAGGCGGGGAAGAGATGGCCAGCCCGGACGAGGTGGACGACACCTACCTGCAGGAGTTCTGGGACATGCTGTCCCAGACCGAGGAGCAGGGACCCGGGCCCCAGGAGGGCGCGGCCAAGGTGGCAGCTGCGCTGGAAACCAAGGTGGCGCCCGAAACCCCCAAAGACACCAGGTGTGTGGAAGCGGCCAAGGACGCGTCCTCCGTCAAGCGCAGGAGGCTCAACCGGATTCCCATCGAGCCCCATCCGAAGGAGGAGCCCAAGCACCCGGAGAAGGAGCAGCAGGAAGGCGTCCCCAACAGCGACGAGGGCTACTGGGACTCCACCACGCCAGGCCCAGAGGAAGACAGCGCCAGCAGCGGGAAGAAGGCGGCCATCCCCCGGGATAGCTACAGCGGGGACGCGCTCTACGATCTCTATGCTGACCCGGACGGAAGTCCAGCAACCCTTCCTGGAGGGAAGGACAACGAGGAGACGTCCTGCCTGTCCCGGTTAAAGCCCGTATCTCCAGGCACCATCACTTGTCCACTGCGAACCCCAGGCAGCTTGTTGAAGGACTCTAAGATCCCTATTAGCATCAAGCACCTGACCAACCTTCCATCTAGCCATCCCGTGGTGCACCAGCAACCCTCCAGGAGTGAGATGCCCAGAACAAAAATCCCGGTTTCCAAAGTGCTGGTCCGCAGAGTCAGCAACCGGGGCTTGGCTGGGACCACCATCAGGGCAACGGCCTGCCACGACAGTGCCAAAAAGTTGTGAGGTCTTCCAGGCCAAAGTGGATGGGCCACATGTCAAGGAATACAACTTTTCCCTGGAAACCACTGCAGTTAGTTTTGCTTTTCCTAAAGAAAGTCTTTTAGGACACCACCCGTCCCCGCCTGCTCCAGAGCATGGACCGAGGAGGTCTCTGTGCCCTGAGCAGGGACAGGATAACACCAGAAAGAGGGATGCTACACTTGGGATTCTCCTCTCAAGATAAGTCCCTGAGAGTTATTTTCAAGCACTTTTTTCTTTTTTACCTTTAAGTTTTTCTTCTTTTTTTCTTTAATATAGTGAACACTTGGAAGTCACCTTTACTTGCCTTTGCAGAAAACAGGACTTAGCCAAACCTAAATAAGAGTCATGCCTGGATATTGGGATGAGCCAGTGTCCGGAGGCCTGAAGGAACCACTGAAGAACCAGAGGAGATCTCCTCTTCCAAGACAGATTTCCTTCCTTCCCTTCTTTCCTCTTTCCTTTCCAGGAAAAAAAAAAAAAAAGAAAAAGGAAAAAAAAGAAAGAACCTTTGCTGTATCACTGTGTGGAAAACACCTCCAAAGCTGAAAGAGCCAGGTATTTACCTGATGAGCAGAGGGGACCATTGATTGGCAGAAAACTTCCCTACTTCAGTTGCTAGATATGCAAATTGACAAGTATCTAACACTAGGAAAATAAAGGCGAGTTTTGGTTTGGTTGATTTCAGTAATTTGTTTGGGGAGATATAAAAGGCTCAGGAGAGCAGGCTTTTGCTTTTGTTTGTTTCTTCCCCCACCCAGTGCAGAAATCAGGATCAGGGAAAGATTTTACTAAATGCCAATAGATACAGTATTTAAGCATTTATAAGCTGAAACCTTCTCATGTGAAGATAATGCATATTTTACAGTTTATCCAGCTGTTAACATTTTGTAATCGTCAATAATCTAGAATATAAAATCCGGTCTTACAGCTAGACGTGATGAGGGTCCCCAAACCCTTGACGTTCTGTTATGTATTGTAATGGGAAGAGATTCTGGTTTTGTTTCATATGGGTCCTCTGGTTCTCAAAACAGCAACAACAACAAATCTATTGTGCTGGTGTCCCAGAGGAATGGCTCTGCCTTGTTTTGGGTAAGAGTCTGTTTCTCACCCCAAAGCCTCTTTTCAGATATTTTTTTTAACCTTGATTATAAAATTTTGGATCCAACCATTCCTCAATATGGTGAGTGCAAAATGAGGAACACATAAAGAAACACAATAGAAAGATATAGTTTTTCACATCATTTGCCTTTTGCTTTATGGACTTATGATGAAGACAAGTGTGTGCAGAATATGACGTTGGCAAGCTTATGTATTGTAAACCCTTCATGCCAAGATTTTTTTTGAAAAGTCGTTTGCTTCTATGTATGTTTTCTAATATTTCAGACGAAACATTTATTTCAGAAAGGGTTATTATATGCCTAGTTTCAATGATAAACTGAAGCAGTTCCTAGAATGCTATTAGTGTCTAATGATGAAATTAATATCCTTTTTAAAATACACTTCAGTGTATTTAATTAAAAGACCAGAGCTTCTACTAGGAGGTGATTCATCATAGCAGGAAGATTATGCATATTCAAGTGAAACTACACATATGTAAATGACATGAACACTTCTGTATAAGTCTCATTTCCAGAGAGATTGCATTAGTAATGAACTGTTATTACATGCTTTTTAAGTTTGTTTTCTGTTTCGTAAATGAAAGAATAAGGCAAGTGAAATATATGAAAGCCTATTTTAATAATATGAAGAAAGTAACAAAATAAATGGGCATCAAAGGAAAGCAGATTTGAGCCAGTAGCAGAAAGTAGGCCATTCCCCATTTTAAATTTGCAGTGATTCGATTAGGAGAGGTTTGCTGAATTTCTTCATTAGTCATATGACTGGCTTTTATTGCATTGTCTCAGATCCATAATGCTTTTTCAAAGGAATCTTTTAATATTTAATTTCTTTATGTGTGTAGCTGAGGCCCTATGTGCAGTCGTAGCCTTAAGCATTCTGAACACACTAGCAGGAATTCATGTAAGCATCTCACACTCACATGCTCGTGCACACAACTGTGTACAGACTAACAGACAAAAGACATCTACTCTAGGTTTGAAAATTATTTTTGAAATTATTTCTGTATTAAACAAGGGATTTAAATTTGATTTCATGCCGATAGTACTATTTAGACTCAAAATATATTCATCTTCCCCTAGTGAATGCAGAAAATATAAATTTTATTCCTAGCTGTAAAACAAAGGATCTTGATTTCCTCGTGGTACATTTTCCTGCAAGGGTTATATTCTCCTTTGCATGAATCCATGGCAAAGTTATGTTCGTTCATTTGTTCATTTGTACAGGAAAGTTAAGAATACCTGAAAAACTTATGAGAATATTGTAATAGTAAAGGCAATCTATTTCTTAAGCAGTACAAGAGAAGTTTTTGCTTTCCTGATTTTCGGACTTATTCCTCCATTTACATCATTATGCTGTGTCTCCTCTTCATAAGAAAAGGAACACGTGAGCAAAGTTTATCTTAATTTCCACTGGCCTGTCAATTAACCAGTTATAAAAGGTATAAAATATTTTCTTTTTAAATTTATATTTTCCACCTTTTTTTTTACCTTATATTTTTAAGAATTGCACCCACATCATTCAAATAAAGGATTTGGGCAATGAATTAGACAGCCTCAATCACTTGATGGGAAATCCCTGGAGTGGCAGGAAGAGTAGATTCTCAACTTTTTCCAACCATGGAACAGGGATCATAGTTGCTTTCTTGTGCCAAGGGCTACTTTCTCTCATTTGTGTTCACGGAGATTGTTTTTTCAAGAATTTTCCTAGATTTACATTCCAATTTTTATTAATGCATTATATCGAATGACCTTGTGAAGATTATTCAGGCCCATATTTGCTGACTTTTTAAGGGAAGGATTGGATAGAGGCTAATTGTATCTTTCCCATGTATGTATATTCTAAGGTACTTGGTTGATTGACTTCCTTTGGTTGAAAAGCTGCCCAAATTAGACAGGAAAAAGTCCAACCAATTGTTGGACGAAAATTTATCAGTTGGCTTAATAGCTCTGCACAAAGATAGCCTGACTTTAATGTCTATATTACACATACACTGTTATTTGAAACACTCTGCTTTAGTACAGATGGTGGTTGATGCTTTTAGCCTGCCATTAGCACCAACTGGGAGAAATTTTACTACAGCATTTTAAATGATCACAAGAGGAAATAGATTTTTATTATTTTATCTAATAACAACAATAGAATATAGAATACAAAGGACTTCCTTTAGATACATTTTCCACAAATTAACTGCTTATTTAAATACAAAGGGTTTAATATCTATGAAGGTAATAACTCACTGTGTTTAAAGGATTTATTTCTTCATCTCAGAGGTAGTCTTCAAGTATTTGCAATTAAACCGTATGCAAATAGCCCTTTGTTTACACAATTATCCAGGTAAAAAGACTATGTCAGGTGTTGAGATTTCTTTGAATTTTCTAAGAGTTTTCATTATTTACACCTTTGTCAGATTAATTTTAAAGGCGACTCCTGACTGTCAGCTTGGTGTGAGGAGATCCACTCAGGCAGCTCGTGTCTCCTAAGTGCCCTCAGACAGCAGTGACGGGACACTTCACATGACGCTAGCATATTTGCTCTGTTCGCATGGCAGAATGCATTCCCTGCTCTTAGTCATCTAGATTTCTCTCCTGAATTACAAATACATGGGTTTGGCTCCCCTGACGCTTGGCTTCTACTGAGACCTGTTCCAGTCCATTCACATATGCTTTGCTCCCCTTCTCATTGTTAAGATATTAATTCAAGAAGTTTTTTGCTGTTAAACATAAGGAAAAAGCATCACAATCGCTTCGTCTCATCACTGAGGAAAGCTAGTTTAAAGTATCTGAGTGAAATAAGAGAAAAAACCCAAATACCTCACCTAACCCAGTTTCCCTTTCCCTCCCTCCGGGCAGAGCAAGGAAAGGAACAGTTCTTATTTGTGTAAACTCAGCCTTAGAAAATGTCAATTCATAACACACAAAAATATTTATGAAACAGTTTGGGACCAAGGGGGTAGTATGGTAGACGGGTGTCTTATAGAGCCTGTGTGGGGAAGCAAAAGGCAAGGGTGTAGTTCACAGGCAGAAGCAAGCTGTAACACGGTCAGTGCAGTGTGTAAGTGTGGCTCCTCACAGGCGGCCATCCATTGTGAGACCTCATCTTGCTCTGAAGATTTCCTGGTGGCTGTCATGCATTCATTGCTTCTCAAAAGCCTTGCACTGTGATAAGGGTTTAAAGGAGACAGATTGTTGCAACAATAGCCACTTCTAAGGAATGTTTTTATGTCACTGCAGATGATGTTTTTAAGAGGTGATTCAGAATGATAGTTTCATGATTACGGAAAGGAGTTCCTTCTCAAACTGCCAAAGGAAAGATGAAAATAGTCACGAAGCCTCCAGAACTGAAATTGGGCACCTTTCATCATTGATATTTACTTTAATTCAATGCAACACTTATTTATGGGGCATCTACTGTTTTGAATACTTAATAAAACCCCTTCAGTTTGGAGCTCACACCTAAGCTGCGCTGTAATTGGATTTTCTTAATATACATTAAAAACACAAAACAATTTTATTTTACTTTTTTTTGGTATTTGCATTTGTTGCTTATAGCTTGTGGGGTGAAGCAGAGTGGTGTGAGGTCGAGGAAGGGCACTATGAATTAAGCCACACGAATGCCTCTAAAAAAATAGTAAATATAACAATAGTTAACATTAGTTGAATACTTACGATATGTCAGGCGCTGCTAGGAGATTTAGAAATAATTACTTAGTCCTCTTAACAGCCATATGGGGTAGGTAATATTATCTCTCCAGTATGACAGCTTTAATTCATCCCTTTTGTTTCTATCCCTTTCCATCTCTGTCTCTCTCTCTCTCTCTCTCTTTTCCCCTAGTCTGTAGGACAGGGATATAAACTCTTTAGTGATTTGCAGTAATAGAAGAGCTAAGAACTGCTTAGTGTCATTGTCAGCTCACTTGTAATAGAAAGAGCTAACCCAGGTCCATGCAGCTGCAAATTAGTTTTGTGTCTGAGATGACGGTGCTCACAATCATATACAGGGAACCCTGCCGCTGTGCTACGCTGAATAGGCAAACATTGGCCTTCCCTTGGACGGATCCTCTTCTCTTAGGATTAACGTGGGAAGTACAGACAGAAATCTCTTCTGTTGTCATGGCGATACTTCTTCCCTGATAGGGTATCATTCGTTCCAAGCATGTTTGTTTCATTTGTTTTTATTCCTACCTTAAATCCAGTCTTGGTGGGTTCTGGGTGGTCTATGCATATGTGTGTGTGTTTTAATTGAAGTAAGAATATTGAATATGAGATCTACCCTCTTTTTTTTTTTTTGAAATGGAGTCTCATTCTGTCGCCCAGGCTGAAGTGCAGTGGCGTGATCTCAGCTCATTATAACCTCCACCTCCCAGGTTCAAGCTATTCTCCTGCCTCAGCCTCCCAAGTAGCTGAGACTACAGGCGTGCACCACCATGCCTGTTAGTTTTTGTATTTTTAGTAGAGACAGGATTTCACCATGTTGGCCAGGCTGGTCTCAAACTCCTGACCTCAAGTGATCTGCCCACCTCCACCTCCAAAGTGTGGGGATTACAGGCATGAGCCACTGCGCCCGGCCTACCTTCTTTAATTTTTAAGTACACAATAGAGTATTGTTAACTATAGCCACAGTGTTGTACAGCAAATCTCTCTAACCTATGCATCCTGCGTAACTGAAACTCTATGCCCATTGAACAGCAGGCCCTCATTTCCTCCCCCATCAGTCCCTGGCAACCATCATTCTACTCTCTGCTTCTATGAGTCTGGCTATTTTAGATCCCTTATAGAAGTGGGAACGCACAGTATTTGTCCTTCTGTGACTGGCTTATTTCATTGCGTATAACATCCCCCAAGTTTACCCATGTTGCTGCATATGGCAGGATTTCCGTCTTTTTTCAGGCTGAATAATATTTCCTTATATGTATATGCTGCATTTTTAAAAACCCATTCATCCACTGACAGACATTTACATTATTTTCACATCTTGGCTATTGTGAGTAATGCTACAATGAGCAAGGGAGTGAAAATATATCTCTTTAAGATCCTGATTTCAGTTTTTTTGAATAAGTACCCAGAAGTGGAATTACTGGGTCATTCATATGGTAATTCTAATTAAAAATAGAATTATTTTTAATTTCTGGAAGAACTTCTGTGCTGCTTTCCACAGTGGTTTCATCTGTTTACATACTTAGCAATGGTGCACAAGGATTCCAATTTCTCCACATCTTTGCCAACTGGTTATCTGTGTGTGTTTCAATGACAGCTGTTTGAGTTGTCCCTTGCCTTGATGCAATTCTGAACTTCAGAAATAATCACCTGGCTCCTTTAAAAGCCGTCCATCCTGTGTTGTGTCCACAGCCACAGAATCCTGTCCTACATTTTCTGATTCATTAACTCATTCAACTAATAGCTATTGAACACCTTCAATAAGTCAGTCACCGTGAAGATGAGTATTTTATATTGAATTCTATTAACATATCCTCTACGTTTACTATGGTGCCAGACAGGATGCTGTGTGCTTTTTTTTTACATTGTTATCTTTGCTGTTCACAAGAACCATGTAAGGTAGGTATTGGTAAAATGGGATACTTTTGGAAATTCTTCAATAATCGAGTAGAATAACTTTCTGCTCTATGCGAGAAGATACATTTTAAATAAGATATGGCTTAGGTTTCTGGTTACTTGAGACATATTATACTTTCTCAGATACTCTCAGACCTGAATCATTTAACAAAATAAAGCAGAAATACTAAAAATATCTGGTTCAATAGCATAGGGGCATGGAGTAGACATGCAGAAAATACTTGTTCACTTGCCTTGAAATGGCTCCAGGTGGCCTGAAGGAATCAATGAACCTTCTCAAATATCTACATTACAACCATTGGTCCCTACTACACATTTATTTCTAAATAAAGGAGGAAAAACTCTAGCAAAGTAATATTTAACATTTTCACTGCTTCCAGGATAAATCTTACTGAATATGGAGGATCTGATAGTCGTAGGTCTATCAGGAATATCAGGGAAAATGCTTTTGATGTTGTAGGCAAAGTAGATTCCTATCATTTGTACTTGACACCAGCTACCTAGCAGGCTCATTGTGAACTTCAGGTTTTGCCCATGTTATTTATATAAAGTATCTCAGTGTAATATAGGGAATTGCAGGTTATTTGAAAATAGTAACAAAGAAAACCCAAACGAGAAACTCCATTTCTAGAATTAGTTTTCCTGAAAGTCAGGCATGTCTTTGAGGACAAACTTTTGGCGGTATTATTTTTGTGCACAGGAGGAAAATTGTTAGTAGGTTTATAGATATTATTTTTATAATAGAATGTTAAACCCCTGAAAAACATCAAAAATTGTCTCCTAGAACTAATTCTATGTTTTAAAAACTTGTTTTAAAGAGGGATTCTAAATAGCAATAGGGTCTTTTCTCCTTTCTCCACTCCAATGGTTTAATGGGATAGAGGAATCAATGTTTATATTTTTAAACCTGTAAATATTTTATTTTGGGTATTTTGTATATTTGTTGATATAATTCCATTTTGTGCATATGTACCATTGTGCATGTTGCTGTTTTTGATAGTCACTCTTTTAATGAATGTAAGAAGCTTGGACTAATAGCACTTTTCTTGTTCCATTCAAACATCTGAAAATGAAATTACCACACTGCCATTTTAACTGTTGTGTTTAATTTCAGTCAATAAATTTTGTTGCTCCTTTGCATTTAAAGTGAATTCTGGTGGTTCTTTCTCCAGGATCAATTTTATTTCCAGTCTTTTCAATTTTTATAAATTATACTAATGATGGTGATAATCAGGAGATGATGTGTGTGTGACTGTCTTGTGGAAAGACCAATGGGAGGCCCATATTTCTTTCCACACTTTGTAAACAAGTGAAAAATTCCTTGTTTGGTTTGGGCAGCTGCCTTTTGAAAAGCTCGTTTGTTATTCTGACTCTGATCTGAATTCTGAGCCCTTTACTTAGAAAATCTCCTTTCCTTATCATCTCCCATGAGGGCGGCTAATCCGCGCTGTCAGGTAGCAGCAACATTAGGGCCACTGGAATCTTTCTAAAAAGTTGCTTTCTGGTTTTTGTTTATTTTGTTTTTGGTGGTATGTTTTCATTTTCTCTGTGTAACAGGTAGGGAAGCCTCTCAAGGAAGGGAGGCCGGAAACCCCCAGATGTAGCTACTGATCCCTGTAGGCCAAGAGCTTTCCATTCCGTGGTCCAAGAATGGGCTGAGAACCTAAGGGGAGGTGGACGCATCCACAGTAGGGCGGCGAGGACTGTTTCCTAGACCTTTTTTGGTAGCTGATGGTCAAGCACAGAAAATCAGTCAGGATTACGATATTTGAGCAACACCTTTGGCCACATATTATAACCCTGGACCAAACAACTAGATAATCCACATTCTTTTCAACTGCAAATAAAACATTTCTGAATATTGATTATATCCTATACCATAAAATAAGTCTTGACACATTTCAAAAAATAGTTCTTCACAGAATGTGTTCTCTTACCGCAACACACCTACACTAGAAATTAGTATTAAAAAGATAATTAAAATCACTCCATACATTTGGACATTTGAAAAATGCACCTTTCAATAGCTCACGGATCACAGAATAAATGAGTAAGGATATTAAAAAACAATTAGATGTGCATAATTATGAAAATGATCTATATTAAGACATGAAATATAACCAATTCTGTACTTAGGAGAAATTTTATAGCTTCAAATAGATTGTAAAAGATAAGGAGCTGAGGATTAATAAGCTGAGAATCCATTTTAATTAAATGTAAGAAGTTAGGAAAAGAATAACAGAATAAACACATAGGAATTTTAATTAAGAACTGGCCAGGCGCGGTGGCTCACACCCGCAATCCCATCACTTTGGGAGGCTGAGGCGGGTGGATCACTTGGGGTCAGCATTTCGAGACCAACCTGCCCCACATGGTAAAACCCTGTCCAAAAATCCAAAATTAGCCTGGCATGGTGGATGAGGCCTGTTAATCCCAGCTTCTTGGGAGGCTGAGGCAAGAGAGTTGCTTGAACCCAGGAGGTAGAGGTTTCAGTGAGCTGAGATTGGGCCATTGCGCTCCAGCCTGGGCAATAAGAGTGAAACTCCACCTCAAAAAAAAAAAAGAATTAATATTAATAAGAGCAGAAAGCAATAATACAGAAGACAAAGATACTCTAATACAGAAGACAAAGATACTCTAAAGTAGATCAACAAAGGTAAAAATGTTTTGAAAACCATCTAACAATATTTTTAAAGAAAAAAATAGAAAAGATAAAAGTATGGTTCAGAATTAGACGGGCATAACTACAGTTGCGGTAGAGATAAAAAGTATAATGAAAGAATGGTAGAGGGCCGGGCGCGGTGGCTCAAGCCTGTAATCCCAGCACTTTGGGAGGCCGAGATGGGCGGATCACGAGGTCAGGAGATCGAGACCATCCTGGCTAACTCGGTGAAACTCCGTCTCTACCAAAAAATATGAAAAAAAAAAAAAAAAACTAGCCGGGCGAGGTGGCGGGCGCCTGTAGTCCCAGCTACTCGGGAGGCTGAGGCAGGAGAATGGTGTAAACCTGGGAGGCGGAGCTTGCAGTGAGCTGAGATCTGGCCACTGCACTCCAACCTGGGCGACAGAGCGAGACTCCGTCTCAAAAAAAAAAAAAAAAAAAGAATGTTAGACATATTATGGCAATAATTTTATTTTTGGAGACAGGGTCTAGCTCTGTTGCCCAGTCTGGAGTGCAGTGATGTGATCATGGCTCACTGCAGCCTGGACCCCTTGGGCTTAAGCGAGTCTCCTGCCTCAGCCTCCCAATTAGCTGGGACTACAGACCCACACCACCATGCCCAGCTAATTATTTTATTTTTTGTAGAGATGGGTTTTCACCATGTTGTCCAGGCTGATCTCAAATTCCTGGGATCAAGCGATTTCCTGCCTCAGCCTCCCAAAGTGCTAGGATTACAGGTATCAACCACCACTTCTGGCCTATTATGACAATAGATTTTTAAAACTCAGGTAGAGTATGCAAATTCATGTGTGTGTGTGTGTTTGTGTGTGTGTATAAAACATAGGAATATATGTGAATATATATATATGTAACCAAAAGTGACTTGAGAAGAAATGGATAACCTAAAGAGTCCTAGAACTATGAAAGACAGTGAATTGGTAGTTAAACTCTTTCTCTCCCCCTCCAAACAAAGCAAAACAAAGCAAAGCAGTAAAACCAGATAGCAGAACAAATGTTTCAGCAAAATCTAGTGATTAGGCAATTCCAAATTTATAGAAATATATAGAATTTATAGAAATGTATATAATTATAAAAATTATAGACACATCTCTATTGTGAAATTCAACATTTCTACATAAACTATTAGAAAAAACTGAATCTAGTCATCTGTAAAACCAACCATACATCACGATTAAGTTGGGTTTATTCCAGGAATACAAATATGGCTGCCTGTTCGAATGAAATCTCTATAAATACTTTTTACTACTTTAAGAGACTGAAGGAGAAACATACGATATCTCAAAGTGATAGATTCACATGACTGAAGCAGTTCTTAGTGTCCCCTAAGAATTCCAGAAGTTGGATACCTAATTCCTGTCGTGTTCCTGAAGAGTACTTAAGCTCTTCAGGACAGTGGGTTTCTTTAAACTTTAAACACTTTGTCTAGCAACACTATTTTAAGCAGTTGCTCACATTTTATTCAATTTAAGGTACTATAGATGTACTCTTCTTTCATGTGTCACAAAAAAAGTCTTCCAATTATAAGATGCACCCAATTTCAGAGATGTAAAATTGTGAAAACGTGCATCTTAGAATGGATGAAATATTGATGTATTTGTTAAAAGTTGTAGCAATAATATTTTTCCTCTTCCCTTAGAGAAAGGAAGGTTTTCTGTTTTTTATTTCTTTTTGAAAAAGACGGTTATCTACAGATACCAAATGTCCAGACGTTTGGAAGCATTTAATATTTAGTGAAGAATGTATGAGGCAGACACAATCAAGATCTCAGACTTTAGGCAAATTGTATATTCCTCCTTGCATAGAATTGTACATACTTTTTGTGTAATAAGCATGGAAAAAATTCACTTGTACTCAGGGTTATTTTACAAGCTTCTCACTTTGAAGAAAGTGAAGGCCTGCGTGCCTGACATTTTTACCTCTTATCTTTCTTCATCAAGAAGATCTCCCAAGTTGGCAGGCAAGAATTCAGTGATCATCATTTTATCTTTCCCTGTCAGCTACTGGCACCTCAGTGTTTCCCAGAAGACACCAATTTCTCACAGATACATGGCTGGTACTTCTTTCCAGATGGTAATGTGTTTCTTAACAAGCTTCTGGCTCTTTCTTTTGCCCATGGGACTGCATTTCAGAAGATTTGCATCACTTCTTGTTTTCTCAGTCTTTCAGAAATGCACCAGGTCTGATGCATGTCTACAACCAATAATAGTGGCTGCCTGGTGGAAGTCAGGTGGATTTCTTCTCTCCTAAGTGGAGTGCCCCATCCATTGGTAAGTCTAAGCCCAACATTTAGTTCAAGGAGTGATGGTCCACCAAGATTGATATCCCAACCTGTAGGTCTTTAAATAGCAATAAAAGATGACACTGTACTTGGCTGCACTATTGCAGATGGTCTACGGTGCCACCCGCCCAAGGACTTGCATCTTTTAATTGATCATTTCTTTTCAGACTTTTGGTTTTAATCTTTCCTTCTCATTAACGTCATTATTTTTTATTCTCTTAACTGCCTTTCTTCAAACTGACCTTTAGCCCAACATTATCTTCCCAATAATTCGTTTATTTTTTCTTGGGGGGAAATCCATACAACTCTTGCTTTTGGGGGAAATTTCTTCTGAGAATCATGTTGTATCGGGAGAACCCGCTCCCGATGGTTATGTGAGTTCTTTTCTATTTCCTAAGTGTCTCGGCTGGTTTGAGAAATAAAGGGAAATAGCATAAGAGAGTGAAATTTAAAGCTGGGTGTCCGGGGGAGACATCACATGTCGGCAGGATCCGTGATGTTCCCCGAGTGGTAAAACCAGCATGTTTTTATTAGCGATTTTCAAAAGGGGAGGGAGTGCATGAATAGGGTGTGGGTCACAGAGATCACATGCTTCACAAGGTAATAAAATATCACAAGGCCAATGGAGGTAGGGTGAAATCATAGGACCACTGGATGGGGCAAAATTAAAATTGCTAATGAAGTTTCCGGCACGCATTGTCATTGATAACATCTTATCAGGAAAAGGGTTTGAGAGCAGACAACCTGTCTGACCACAATTTATTAGGTGAGAATTTTCCTCCTCCTAATAAGCCTGGGAGCACTACAGGAGACTGGGGCTTATTTCATCCCTTCGGCTTTGACCTTAAAAGACACTTCTAAGGGGGCAGTTTATAGGCCTACCCTCAGGGCGCATTCTCTTTCTTAGGGATGTTCCTTGCTGAGAAAAAGAATTCAGCGATATTTCTCCTACTTGCTTTTGAAAGAGGAGAAATATGGCTCTGTTCCGTCCGGCTCACCGGCGGCCAGTTCAAAGTTACCTTCCCTGTTCCCTGAACGTCACTGTTATCCTGTTCTTTTTTCAAGATGCCCAGATTTCATATTGTTCAAACACACATGCTCTACAAGCAATTTGTGCAGTTGACACAATCATCACAGGGTGCTGAGGCGACATTCATCCTCCTCAGTTTATGAAGAAGATGATGGGATTAAGAGATTAAAGTAAAGATAGGCATAGGCAATCACAGAGGTATTGATTGGGGAAGTGTTAAGTGTCCATGAAATCTTCACAATTTATGTTCAGAGATTGCAGTAAATACCGGCATAAGAAATTATAAAAGTATTAATTTGGGGAACTAATAAATGTCCATGAAATCTTCACAATTTATGTTCTTCGGCGGCGGCTTCAGCCAGTCCCTCCCTTTGGGGTCCCTGACTTCCTGCAACAATGTGGTAATGAGCTGGTGTTCTTTGGGATTTTTGTAGAATAAGTAATTTGTCTGGTCTTTGCTCCTCTTCCTAGGAGATAACTTCTAAATCCTTGGAAATTCGTGAGTGATAAAATTGTCTTCATTATTCATGGGGGGCTCCCAGACCACACCTGAGTTTATGCTAATGAGATGACTTAGGATTGGGGCTGGTCACACCAGAAATACCAACCCTGTGATTAAAGGGTTGGAGCTCTGAGCCATGGCTTCCTGACTCCTGAATTCCAGAATGGGGAGGAGGGCTGGAGATTGAGTTCAAGTACATGGCCAGTGATTCACGGAATTAAATCCTAATAGAATCTCTGGACGCTGGGGCTTCTTGGATGAACTTCTTGGTTGGTGAACACATTGATGTGTCAAGAGGGTGACATGTCCCAATTTCAAGGACAGAGAGCATGAAGCTCTGTGTTCAAGACCCTCCCAGACCTTGCCCCATGTGTTTCTGCATTTGACTGGTCCTGAGTTGTATCCTTTATAATAATTGTAACAGTAAGTTTAGCACTTTCCTAAGTTCTCTGAGTGGTTATAATGAATTATCAAACATAAGGGTGTCATTGGAACCCCCAAATTATGCAAGTGACCTGGGACCTCTGAATATGTGGCTGCCATCTGAAATGAGGGCATTCTTGTTCCCTTCACCTCATGGAATCTATGCTAACCTGAGTGGCCAACATCAGAAACGAATTGCAGTATTGCAGAATACAGTGAAAAGAAAGGCTTAATTTTATCAGGTATGCATAAAGTATTTTTAAAAATTATTTGCATTATATTTTCTATAAATAAAGAAGTAAAAATTGATGGTATGTTCTTAGAGCTTGGATGCCCAATTGCTCTCCAGCTTTACTTGTTTCCCAGCTATTTCATGAAGCCTTGTCTCCCTGAGGAGTTACTTTTCCCCTCCCTGCTTGTGGCTTTCACTGGATACTCCTCAGAGGCGTGCTTTGAGGAACTGATCCCCTCAGCCTTCAGGGCAGCCTGGCGGGGCCTGGATTGGCTGGCCAGCATGCTGGCTTGGCGTTCCTCTGAGACTGGCTGGAAAGGAGGTGGGGGGTCCAACACTGTCCCATGGTACCCCCAGGACTGAGCGTGGATGAAGAATGCTGGGACTCCCTGTAGCGCTAGGAGGGGCAACCAAGGTGACCCAGCACCTGGAGATGGACTTCAGCCGCCTGCTCCTTATTTACTGGACAAGCAGGTGGAGCTGCTGGTGGAGTTCATGTTGGAAATGTCCAAGGAGCAGGTCTCCATGACTCAACATGTAGCCTTTTTTGGCGTGGGAGTGCCAGGTGGGCCAGGCCCCAATCTCTGCCTTCCCATTCACCGGGCTTGTCCGTTTCTGGCTAATGGGCACTCTGTCCTCAAATAACTGCTGTAAAGCATGTACGATAAACATGAAAAAGGGAGAGCTTTTTCACTGCAAAATGTTTAAAGCCGAAAAGTCCAATTGGGGTCAAAATCTATATGTCACTATTGTAAGACCTTTCACCATGAAAGAAAAGAAAGTGTTGTTAGATTCTTTAAATCTCATTTCAAGTGTTATAAATGTTTGGAAGATTTGCAAAATGGTTTCCAACTTATCACCCATTCGCGTGAACACGTTTTCTCCTGGATGGCGACTATGGAGAGTTAGAAAAAAAATGTGGAGCCACTTTTGGCTCAAAACCCAAGAAACAAGCTACGCCCAAGGCAGCAAGCCCGCATTTCTCAGTGAAGTTCTCAAAAAGATTTTATTGGAAACTTTTATAGAAAGTTAATATTAAATATTTCCCTGGATACTTATTTTTCTTGACATAATTATGATACAATATGAAGAAAATGTAATGCGGTTTACCAAGTCCCATATGGTTGTCCCCAGATCCCCACTGTGCTGTATAAATATTGTCATTTTCTATGAGCGCCATGACAAGAAAACCTTGGGAGTCCCTTCCCTTCTCAATGTCGTGAGGTCTCCAAGCTCATGTGAGATTCACTCACCTCTTAGGGAAACTCCAGACTGCAGTCAGTAATTTCAGTTATTCTCCCTGTTTTATATTGGAATAAAATGACTTTCTACTGCTCCCTCCCCCAGTAGCTGTTAAATAATAGCAGCAATAGCACCAATGAATAGCATAACGAATCTCAGTGGATTCTAGTATGAAATTCAATGACAAACGTAAGAACACAGGTTTAATACATTTTTCATTTTAAAAAATCAGAAAGCAATAGAAATGACAACCTGGTCTTTTGAGTTAAAATGCAATCCTTCAAATGGTGGATGTCTGAGTCCCTTTTCTGTTGCTTAAAACAGAATACCAGAAACTGGGTAATTTATAAAGAAAAGAAATTTATTTCTGACAGTTATGGAGGCTGAGAAGTCAAAGGTCAAGGGGCCACATCTGGTGAAGGCCTTGCTGGTGGGGATTCTCTACAGAATCCTGAGGTGGCACAGGGCCTCACATGGCGAGGGGGCTGATTGTGACCACGTGCTAGTTCAGGTCTCTCTTCCTCTTCTTAGAAAGCCATCAGTCCCACTCCCGCAATAACCCATCAATCCATTAACCAATCAATCCATGAATCCATGAACGGACTAAGCCATCATGAGGGCTCTGCCAGTCACCTCTGAATACTGCCACGTTGGGGATGAAGTTTCAACATGAGTTTTGGAGGGGACAAATATTCAAACCACAGGAGTGGGCAATTCAGTTGAGCAAAAATGTGGGTTCAGAGGAGCTCTGGAGCATATATTTCACGACAAACCCTGAGCCACCTTGACACAAGTGAGTGGGCTTTTTCTTCTCTGTGCCAGCCAGCTTTGAGCTGGGAGACTGAGCATCTTTTTCTATACTTACTGGCCGTTTGGGTTTCTTTTTCTGAGCACCACCTGCTCATAGTTTTCACTTGGTTTCCTCATCTCCCTAAAGCCTCTGCTCTCAACCTGCCCAGATAACAGGACAATTCAAGTGTTTCCCTAAACAGGTGTTTCCCTAGTAGCAAGTCTGATGCCAGCTTGAAAAATAGTTTCTCCACCCTTGCTACCTATGTAATTACATAAAAGAGAAAACAGTGAAGGCAAATGGAATGGAAGGAAGGAGGAATTCTGCTGCAGACACTAGGGGAGCCGTGCCCAGGTCTCCAGGGAGGTCAGGTGCTCGTGCTAATAATAACTTGAAGGGCCGGGCGCAGTGGCTCAAGCCTGTAATCCCAGCACTTTGGGAGGCCGAGACGGGTGGATCACGAGGTCAGGAGATTGAGACCATCCTGGCGAACACGGTGAAACCCCGTCTGTACTAAAAAATACAAAAAACTAGCCGGGCGAGGTGGTGGCGCGTGTAGTCCCAGCTACTCGGGAGGCTGAGGCAGGAGAATGGCATGAACCCGGGAGGTGAAGCTTGCAGTGAGCTGAGATCCGGCCGCTGCACTCCAGCCTGGGCGACAGAGTGAGACTCCATCTCAAAAAAAAATAATAATAATAATAATAATAATAAAACTTGAAGGAAACAAAAACATTTCACCCTAAAATATCCTTTGGCATATTTTGAGATGGCCGTTTGGAGGACCAGCGAACAGAACTAAGCTTGCAAAAATGCCTTTGTGAGGGAGATTTGCATCTGTAGAGAAAACCCGGCTTGAGGCCATCCTGGTTTCTCTGAGGCCTTCCCTTGTCTGCATCTAAGAACAATGAACTGAGAGGCTGGCAGTTGAACACTGCATGTTCTCACTCATGTGTAGAAGCCAAAAAAGTTGATCTCATAGAAGTAAGAAGTAGAACAGAGGATACTAGAGGCTAGGCAGCCTAGGGGGAAGGGAGGACAGGAAAAGATTTGTTAAAGGATGCAAAATGGCCAGGCGTGGTGGCTCACGTCTGTAATCCCAGCACTTTGGGACGCCAAGGCGGGCGGATCACGAGGTCAGGAGATTGAGACCATCCTGGCCAACATGGGGAAACCCCATCTCTACTAAAAATACATACAATTAGCCTGGCGTGGTGGCAGAACCCTGTAGTCCCAGCTACTCGGGAGGCTGAGGCAGGAGAATGGTGTGAATCCGGGAGGCAGAGCTTGCAGTGAGCCGAGATCACGCCACTGCACTCCAGCCTGGGTGACAGAGCAAGACTCTGTCTCCAAAAAAAAAAAAAAGGATGCAAAATTATAGCCAAACAGGAGGAGTAGCACTGTAGGGTTACTATAGTTCACAATAATACATCAGATAGTTTCAAATAGCTAGAAGGATGATACTGAATGTTTCCAACACAAAGAAACGATTAATGTCTGAGATGATAGATGTGCTAATTGCCCTTTTCTGATCGCCGTACATTATACATATTAATACATCACTGTGTGACCATGAATGTAATTATTGGTTGTCAATTTAAAAATTAAGAAATAAATAAAAGGTAAATCTAAAGAAATAAAAATAAAGGTCTAGAAAAAATTTACCATTTGTTCTCTCTGAAGGCTGCTTTCACCTATATAACAAGACCACCTTTGCTGGCCAGGCCTCCTCTTCTCCCTGCTCCCATAACCTGTTTTGCCACAAGGCAAGCCCCCATTCTTTCTGTAACCTCAAGATGGTGTGTAAGCTTCTGAACCCCGTTGTGTTATGCCCAGACCGTTTATTCCCCGAAGAAGACCACCAGAGTCCAGAGTCAAAGCTAAGCAGCAAGGATCTTTATTACAGGTTCAAACCTGGAACTCTCCCTCACTCGCGAAACGAGACGGGCAGGAGAGCTCCCCCACTGAGCTCCGAGCAGTGTTATATAGTCTAAGAAAAGTGGGCATAGAGTTATTATACAAATCAGATATATGATTGGCTAGTGTTTGAACAAGGTGATTTGGCTAACTATGATTGGTTCCCGCCATTTCTGATATTTCGGTTCAACCTTTGAGGCAGGAGAGCAGGTTTATGGCAGCAAGAGTTTATCTTACTTAAACACGTCTTGTGACCTTGCCTCAGAACTTACAAAATCTCTGGTACATGCAGAAAAACAGGTACTCACAGAACTTACGAAATCTCTGGTATGTGCAAAACAAAATCTCTGGTACGTGCAGAAAAACAGGTACTCACAGAACTTACGAAATCTCTGGTATGTGCAAAGATTAGAGAGCAGAACAAAGGGTGTAGCGGGGGGGGGTGGGTACACATCTATCTTTGTGTCCTTTCAGTTGGAGGTGGGGGCAGTGGCTCTCTGGTTCGCCCCTGTGTGTATTTAATACATGTGTGTTCCTTTTGGGAGTTGATTTTTCAGTGAACCTTCAGAGGGTGAAGGGGAAGCTTTCCTTTGGCCCCTACAGACCCATCTCTGCTACCTTCTCTTGGCTGGAACTCCCTCTCCAGGTGTGTCTGCAAGCCGCCCTCATCCCACACTGTGCCTGGAAAGGGGAGACAGAGGTCCTGCTCCTTGGACTGAAAGCAGCTCAGGCTCTCAGGTGAAATCTCTGCTCCAGGCTCCCATGGGGTCTGGCAGAGGGTAGATCTCCCCAGAAACCGCATCCTTGCTCACGCTTCCTCTTGCCTTTCCTC
This sequence comes from Theropithecus gelada, assembly GCF_003255815.1. NCBI lineage: Eukaryota > Metazoa > Chordata > Mammalia > Primates > Cercopithecidae > Theropithecus > Theropithecus gelada. The sequence continues at coordinate 57,199,182 of NC_037685.1, read as the reverse complement.
ACCCTTCCTTTCAGGATGCTCCCAGGAGCCCTCCTGGAACAAAACACTGGCCCAGAGGTCCCACCTGGCCCTGGTTTTGGGGAACCCAGCCTGACACAGAAGGGGAAGATGGATTTTTCCCGAGGTTGAGATTTCCCCAGTAAGATTTGGAGTTGGAGGACAGAGAGAGGGAGTGGTGAGGACAAGGGAATCAATGTGAGTACACGTGAATGTGGGAGAGGCAGTCTAGTTGGAAAGCAGCAAGGTGGGCTGAGAAAGGAGAGCAAAAAGGACATTAGGAGAGGCACACATTCCGTGTTTCTTATGGGGAGGAATAAAATTGCCAAGAAACTGTGGTTTCCCGAGCCCAAGGAGGGGGCCAGAAAGACCTCTGATGGAGCCTGAGACGTTTGTGGTCAGTTGTGGTTGGGGCACTCATTTCGACCCCTGGGGACCTGGTTTCTGAAGGCTGCACACCAGGTAAGGTGCCTTCTCCACTTGTCCCTGACGGTCTGCGGTCCTGCTGCTGTACGGACATTCTCCTGGCAGTTTTTGTTTCATCTGCTCTGACTTCCTAGCTCTGCTTACCTAGGGAGCTAGTGCAGCGAATGTGGCTTATCTGATAACGCGGAGACCACATTCTAGGACCTGGTAAGTGATGACAGAGTTGCCTTTTTATGTGACTTAATCGAATAAGATAATGAGTGCAAAAGGCTTCACAAAACACCAGGCACACAGTAAGTGCTCAATACATGTTAGCTATTATCATACCTTCAGCACCAGGTGGAGAGGACAGTGATGAATTAAGGGTAATTAATCATACGCCTAGAGATTTAAAACCTAATAAGTCTTAGGTTTCCAGCAGGCTCACACATATTACCTCTTGATTTTCACAATAACCCAGTGAAATGGGTAGGGCGGAATTGTTGGAACTAGAATTCCAGGAGTTTTGAGTTGAAAAGGGCCTCAGACATTTTGTCTCCCAACTCTTTTATTTTACAAATGAAGAAACTCAAGTCCAAGGAGGAGAAATGACTTTTCTCAAGATTCCATGGGGAGTGAGGGGCGGTTCTAAAGTCAGATATGTGTCTGCTTCTCTTTTCCAGCAGTGGGTGGAATGCAGAAGGGTCAGACTGGAGGGGAGAAACCTGTTCTCAAGCTTTTGCTGTACCTCCAGGCCTTTTGAATTAAGGCAGGTAGAGAGGAGGAGGGGGAAGATACAGATCTGAGGGAGATTTAGAAGCTGGTAACAGTACTTGACAAAGAACTTGGTATGAAAGAAGATAGAGAGAGAGAAATGGCAGATGACTCCTGTCACGCGCGTCCGTGTGAAGAGACCACCAAACAGGCTTTGGGTGAGCAACATGGCTGTTTATTTCACCTGGGTGCAGGCGGGCTGAGTCTGAAAAGAGTCAGCGAAGGGAGATAAGGGTGGGGCCGTTTTATAGGATTTGGGTAGGTAAAGGAAAATTACAGTCAAAGGGGGGTTGTTCTCTGGCGGGCAGGAGTGGGGGTCACAAGGTGCTCAGTGGAGGGGAGCTTTTTGAGCCAGGATGAGCCCGGAAAAGGAATTTCACAAGATAATATCATCGCTTAAGGTAAGGACCGGCCATTTTCACTTCTTTTGTGGTGGAATGTCAGCGGTTAAGGCGAGGCAGAGCATTTGCACTTCTTTTGTGATTCTTCGGTGACTTCAGGCCATCTGGGCTTATATGTGCAAGTCACAGGGGATGCGATGGCTTGGCTTCGGCTCAGAGGCCTGACTACTCTGAAGTTTCTAATTTGGGTAAAGGGTAGAAGGTGATTAATTGAAACAGGAAAAATATTGAATGAAAAGCAAATATTGGAAGGAAAATTAGTTAATTAGGGTGTGTTGGGTTGTGAGCCTTCCTTATATGAGAAGAAAGAGTAATTGAATCATCTGATTTGGAGGTCATAAGGATTCACGGTTCTGTTCCTGGTGAAGCAATAATATGTATATATGTTTTTAAAAATCGGCCTGGCGCGGTGGCTCATGCCTGTAATCCCAGCACTTTGGGAGGCCGAGGTGGGCGGATCACGAGGTCAGGCGATCGAGACCATCCTGGCTAACATGGTGAAACCCCGTCTCTACGAAAAATACAAAAAAATTTAGCCAGGCGTACTGGCGGGTGCCTGTAGTCCCAGCTACTCGGGAGGGTGAGGCAAGAGAATGGCGTGAACCTGGGAGGCGGAGCTTGCAGTGAGCCAAGATCACGCCACTGCACTCCAGACTGGGCAACAGAGCAAGACTCCATCTCAAGAGAAAAATAAATAAATAAAAAATAAAAAAATCTCCTGTGGACAGAAATGTCTATGCCCATCGTTCTGACAAAGTGAGCTGGATTATTCAACAGCAAACAATTCCATTTTCAGTGGAAAGCCAGAAGGGATGTGAGTCACTTCAGAATATTGTTTACCATTCTGAAGGAATGGATGAGGAATAGAAAGAGAGTGCCTCTCCTTCTAGAAATTTCCTTTCAGCTGGATTATGTCTTCAGGTGACTTTAAATTTCTGTTTCACTGAATGGAAATAAAGTAGGATTTACTTCCAATAAATCAAGGGGTAAGTCAAGGCAGTAGCTGAAATCACACTATTTGTTGAGAGTATCCTGGTATAATTGATGGTCTTTTTTTCTTTTTGGTAGAAACAGGGTCTCCCTGTGTTGCCCAGGCTGCTCTTGAACTCCTGGCCTCAAGTGAACCTCCTGCCTGGGCCTCCCAAAGTGCTGGGATGACAGCGTGAGTCACCGCACCCGGCCTATAACGGGCAGTATTGATTTGCCTTCACAGCACTGAGCCTCCGCCTTTTGGTGGCTTTTGGCCCCCAGTCCCTGCAGGGAGATCCTGCCTGAGAGAAAAGAGGTGGCAAACAGAGTAGAGAGCTGGAGAGAGAGCCAGGAAGCGGGAAGCAGATCCTGATACTCACACTCACCTGACATAAATGTGACCAAGCTCTGCTCTTGAACTTTTCTACTGTCTGAGGCAATTAATTCCCTTTCCTACTATAGGTGATTTGAAGTATAATTTCCAATACTTGTAACAACAACAGAAATCCTTACTAAAGCACTTAGAAGCATTAACCTTTAAAATGTGGTTCTTGAACTTCAGTCCCTGGATTCTGTGTGTGTGGGTAGGTGGTGATACAGTAGACGGGTTAGTAGCTCCCATTCCAGCCCTTCCTAGAGTGCAGAAGTTGGAAAGTTGGAAACTACATTCCCACCCGCTTTGAAGCTGGTACTCTGGACAAGGTTTAGATTCTGCCAGTAAGATGAGCTTGTGCGAGACCTTGATTAGAAACAGGGTCACCTGGAGACAGTGAACCTCAGGCGAGATTTGATCAGGGATGGAGTTACACAGGAGGAGCGAAGAGTGGGGTGTGGGGCTCCCGTTTTGCTGGCACAGATCCTGGTGGAGGCGGACTGCTTTTGTGCCAGTGCTGGTGGTGGCTTTTGATTTGGAAGCTTCCTCACTGGGCAGAGGCAGACCAGTTCTACTGTAGGGCTGCGGGCTCCCCACTGTTGTGTGAGCTATCTGTCCTCTGAGCAAAGCCCCTTCTGCTTAAACTGTTGTACTTTGTTACTAAGAGCCTTGAACAGTGATATGCAAAGTACATGTTTCTAGGGAAACAAACTGTGGGCTTTGTCACATTTTCAACAAGTTTTGTCATCCCAAAAAACTGGTTGGGTTCAGGGATGGAAAGGGGTGGAAGGGCCACGGAAAAGAAGCGTAAGATCCATGAGGGAGCCCTCTCGGATGCTGAGGAGGATAAATCAGCAGAAGCAATTGTGAGAGAGGAGTGAAATACTGAAAGTAGGCCACTGCACTTGGCAGATTCCAGAGCTCTCCAATTAGGATGCAGAGGGGCAGCATCCTAATTGCCATGAATGATGGGAGAGTAGAGCAAGGACAGGAGCTGTTTGAACAAAACATGTTCTGAAGCAGAGAAAATAAAAGAATGAGAGATTGATTTTCTGGAAGAAGAAAAGTTGTTTTTTCCACCCTCCCTTCCTTCCTTCCTTTCTTCTATTTTTTTTAAAATTTATTTTAGAGATAGGATCTCACCCTGTCATCCAGGCTGGAGTGTAGTGGCGCAAACATAGCTCACTGCAGCCTCAGCTTCCTGGGCTCAAGTGATCCTCCCACTTCAGCCTCCTGAATAGCTAGGACTACAGGCCTGTGCCACCATACCCAACAAATTTTTGCTTTTATTTCTTAAAGGCTTGGTCTCACTATGTTTCTCAGGCTGGTCTAGAACTCCTGGGCTCAAAGCAATCCACTTGCCTCGGCCTCCCAAAGTGCTGAGATTCTTTTTCCTTTTTTGACAGTGAGAGACATATGTAAGTTCATGTGCTGAAGAGCAAGAGCCGTGCAGCAGGAGAGATTGAGGCTACACAAACAAGAGGGAGTAACTGATAAAGCTAGGTGGAAGAGGAGGGCAGGCAGGCGGGGCAGGAGCAGACGTGGCAGGCTTTCCTTGGACAGGACGCCTTTTCCGATATTGCAACAGTGGCGGAGGTGCAGATAGATGAGAAGTCAGAAGAGAGAAGCTGGGGGCTCTGTGCCTGATGGCTTCTCTTTTCTCGGTGGCATAAGAGGCTGGCCATCTGTGGAGGGTGAGAACAAGGTCTGCCTGTAGCCTGGAGAAGGACTGCAGAGGCTGCTTTGGAGAATGAAACAGGGCACTGGGTTAGTTAGGACTTCCCAATGGCAGGTGACAGAAAACCCTGCTCAGAATCACTGAAACAAAGAGGACAGTCACTGGTTCATGGAAAGGCCAAGGGCAGGGATGGTTTCAGGAAGGTATGTATCTAGGAGTTCAAACAGTGCCATCAGATCTTGGTTTCTTTCCCTCTCTGTTTCATTGGTTCCAATTCTCAGGGGCCACTGCCTGGTCCCTGGTTCATCCTCTTAGGATCCAGCATAAGGAAAGAAAAAGGAGGTTTCCTCCTGGAGGTCGAGTCCAAATTTTGGCCTTGACCTGGATTCCACTGATTGGGGTCTTCATCTCATCTTTGAACCAATCATCGTGGCCAGGGATTTGCCTTACTGTGATTGGTCAGCCCCTGGGGCATGTGATCACCTCTGATCCAATCATTGCTGGGTGCTGAAGAGCCACATGTTCCATCCCTTAGCACAGGGCAGGAACCACACTCGAACTAGATTTCCCCCAAGTGGAAAGCAGATGAGGAAATCCACACAGGACAAGCAAGGGTGATAAATGTGAACCACAGGCGTTGCTTCAGGTCCAGGAGGGTTCAGTTCTTTAAGTGGAAAGGAAAGCCAGAAAGTGGGAGGGACTTAAGGTGACTGCCAAAGTCTGAAGCAGCACCGTGGGGACTGAGAAGAGATAAATTTACACATGAATATAAGATTATAAGCACCACCCCATCCCCAGGTTAGATAGCACAAATACATAGATGAGTCAATCAGCACAATTCTGAGTGTTTTGTTTTGTTTTTAAGCAATACTTGGTAGCCAGCCCTGGAGTGTGAAAGCAGAAATGTTCACAGACATATACCCAACGTAGTCAGAGTTATAACGAGAATGGAAAGTGCTCTAAATCAGTCACAATGTATTGATTTGTGGGAAATTCCTGGGGCATGCACAGATCATGCAACAAGTTGACAAGTTATGGCTAGGGAGCAGGTGTGGGTCTTCAGCATCTCCTATAGGTGAATTTACTCTTGGGAAAAATGTAGCTACATGCTTTGGAATGATCCCTCAGCGGAATAAACACGGTGCATTGCTGTGAGGACTGTGAGTTGTGTGCCTTGTTGGATTTGATGTGCTCATGTTAATCACACATAACTAAGCCAGTACTTAAAATAGATGGGCCACCAGTGAATTAGCATGTGATTTGCACAAAATCTGCTTTCAGTTTTAATTTTATGTTGCTCCCCTTAGGGTATTCTTAATAGAAGCAATAATCTTTTTTGATTCCTAATTCCCTCCCCAACCCCAGTCTCAGTTTTTCTCATTCACTCTTTATAGTAATCAAAATATTTTCCACAAATCTACAGTTGAATCAGAAAAAAACGTTGAGCCTGATGGTGAGATGTGACAGCAAGTGCTCCAATAATCCCTACAGGACAACTTTGGAGAATATGACCATCAAATTCAGAGATGGAGTTAATTATGTATCACAAGAATTTAAAAGCAAGAGATTTGCTTATATATTTTAAGCAAATTTTTGTATATTTTCTAAGTAATATAGGTTGCACCATATTTCTTATAATAGGAATTTCACAACAACTTCCTAATACACCTCTTTGCTTCCAGCTCGTCTGTATATCTATTCTATGTGGCTGGGAGAGTCATGTTTCTCCAGAACAGCTCTGACAAGGCTTCGCCTTGATCAAACAGCCTTATTACTTAGAGAATAAAGGTTGCATTTTTATGGTCTTCTAGATCCTTTAAAATCTGTCCTCAAACTTCCCTTTTCATTTTTTGTGTTTAAACATTAAATGTTTCAATACAATGAAAAGTTGACAGAAGGAATAAGAGACATCCAAGTGCCCACAACCAACATTAGACTGTTAATTGGTTTTCCATATTTGTTTCCTATTTTTGTTTAAAGAAAGTCTTACAGGTAATCTTAGAGATGGGGGAAAAATCCCAACCAAGATGTTTGGTGGAGTTTGATATTAAAATATTTGATAGTTTTCCTAATCTCACACACTATTCAACACAATACTCCTGAGACAAAATGTGTGGGTTTTTTTCCCACACACCAAACAATTCTAGAGTGGACACCAACTGGGTATCCTGAAATTCAATTCAACTCAGTTCTGACACTGTCTCCTTGGAGATAGCCTCAGATGCCACAGGTTAAAGGCTCAGTTCCATAAGACTCTCCTCGCCCTCCCCGCCCCCGTTTCAGATGCCAATCATAAGGCTCATCTGTGACCCGTGCTTCTGTACAAGCAGCTATAAATTGGGGTTCCCATGGCTCCTCCTCATATTTGATTAATTGGGTGAAGCAGCTCACAGAACTTAGGAAATACTTTACTTACTGTTGCCTATTTATGATGAAGGATATTACAAAGGAAACACATGAACAGCCAGATGGACATGCATAGGGAAAAGTATGGGAGAAGGGCCCTGAAGCTTCCATGCCCTTTCTTGGGGCACCATCCTCCAGGAACCTCCACGTGTTCTGCAACCCAGAAGCTGTCCAAAGCCAGTTCTTTAGGGGTTTTTATGGAGCTGTCATTATGTGGACATGACTGATTCAATCATCGGCCATTGGTGGTCAACTTAACCTTTAGCCCCTCTCCCCTCCCTGGAGGTTGGGGGGTGGGGCTGAAAGTCTCAACCCTTTAGTCATTCCTTGGTCTTTCCAGTGACCAGTCCCCACCCTGAAGCTATCTACAGGCCCCAGCTACCAGTCATCTCATTAGCGTACAAAAGACATTCTTTTTTTTTTTTTTTTTTCCTTTGAGACAGAGTTATCACTTTTGTTGCCCAGGCTGGGGTGCAAGGGCACCATCTCAGCTCACTGCAACCTCCACCTCCCAGATTCAAGTGATTCTCCCGCCTCAGCCTCCCGAGTAGCTGAGATTACAGGCATGCGCCACCACACCCAGCTAATTTTGTATTTTTAGTAGAGACAGGGTTTCTCCATGTTGGTCAGGTTAGTCTTGAACTCCTGACCTCAGGTGATCCACCTGTCTCGGCCTCCCAAAGTGCTGGGATTACAGGCGTGAGCCACCATGCCTGGCCAAAAGACACTCTTATCACTGGAAATTCCAAGGGTTTTAGGAGCTTTTATCAGGAAATATGGACCAAGTATATATTTCATAATATCACAGATCTGGTGGAGGGTCTCTGCTGCTCTGCATCCCCATCTGGCATTCACAGTGTGGCGGCCACCAGATTCCTCTCTTTGCAGCCCTGGAGAGAATCACTATCCTGAAGTTATGTATCCTTTTTATCCATGTTTATATATTTTTGTTAATCATATGCGGATGTATACATATGTAAAAATATGTATATATTTCTGTTAATTATATAATCCCCTTCACTGACATATTTTCTTACTGTTATAATTTTTGCAAAGGTGGTTTCACTTTTTAATGTTTTTGAGATTCATCTATATGGGTCTAATTTATTTTAACCTGCCATATTATATCCCAATGTATGGATATATCAATTTTTTTTTTTTTTTTTTTTGAGACGGAGTCTCGCTCTGTCGCCCGGGCTGCAGTGCAGTGGCCGGATCTCAGTTCACTGCAAGCTCCGCCTCCTGGGTTCACGCCATTCTCCTGCCTCAGCCTCCCAGCCTCCCAAGTGGCTGGGACTACAGGCGCCCGCCACCTCGCCCGGCTAGTTTTTTGTATTTTTTAGTAGAGACGGGGTTTCACCATGTTAGCCAGGATGGTCTCGATCTCCTGACCTCGTGATCCGCCCGTCTCAGCCTCCCGAAGTGCTGGGATTACAGGCTTGAGCCACCGCGCCCGGCCGGATATATCAAAATTTATAGAGCTATTCTCTCTCTCTCTCTCTCTCTCTATATATATATATATATATATATATTTTTTTTTTTTTTTTTTTTGAGCCAAGATCTTGCTGCCCAGGCTGGAGTGCAGTGGCATTATCACTGCTCACTGCAGCCTTGACCTCCCAAGGCTCAGGTGATCTTCCTGCCTCAGCCTCGCTAGTAGCTGGGACTACAGGGATGCACCACCACGCTCAGATAATTCTCATATATTTTTAAATTAGAGATGGGGTTTTGTCATATTGTGCATGCTGGGAGCCATTCTTCTACTGATGAAAATTTAGTCTGTAATAAAACAACGCTGTACAAATATCTTTATGCATGTTTCCTAATGCCCGTAATATGAGTTTCTTCAGGGTAGTGTTTTTTCAAAATTGTGTTCTATTAACATATTTCAAAAACGATGCAGATAAGTGCAGAAAGTAATGAAACAGAAAACAAAATTTACTGTTATTTAACAAATCCTTTGAGAACTTGCTGTCATGAGACACAATAGAACATTTTCCAAGTCTCATAGTCAAGAAATGCTCTACTTCTGAAAAATTTTGTTTTCTGTGAACCCTGTAATAATTGGGGTGCACTTTTTGCTTTGGCTGCTGAGAAGCTTGGCACCAAATCTGTAGCTCACTCTGGCAACTGTAGCTCTGTATGGCTTGCATTTTGTGTGATAATCTCTCCCTGGCTTAATTCTTTGTCCTCTTTTTTGTCATCTCAACTATTCTCTATGTGTGTGTATTTTATGTGTGTGTGCTTTCTAGAATCATTTGTGGAGTGCAGCATAAATGTATCGGTGAGTAAATAAACAGATTAGTACAGCAAGACTACACGAGGTAGAATGGGCAGATCAAACAAGCTGTACCCATTACAGAATTTTGCCTTTAAACTAATTTCTGTCAGGACGCGTTTCTCTTTCATAAATAATGTAGTTTATAATTTTATAACTTTGGCATTTTCTCCCAGGAAACTAAACCCAGTCCCACACTATATAATCATTTCAAAGGTTAGATTGTCATGCTTTCTTGTCTTGATCAGAGTGTTAATATGTAAATCAAAAGGACAATTTATGAGCTTGCTAATATTCAGTGGTTAGAGGCAGGAACAACAAAAGCTGAAAAACTCTAACATTATCTAAAAGAAATCCATTAGTCAATGGCTCCTTCTCTTTGAAAAAAAAAAAAGATTAGACTTGTGAACGCCGTAATCTGCCTGCAAAAAGATTATATGTAAATCATATGCAAATTATCTCCACTGTGCTGACAGTGACTAAAAGCATTTATTGTATCTCATGTGTTTGGCTAACAAGAAATATGGTGAGTAACTCATTCTTTAATAGTATAGTATTTTGGGATCTAAGCCATTCTCTGGCCTCAAATGAATAGGACTTTACGCCTCAAATGAATAGGACTTTACACACGTTGCCCTGATGAACCTTTAAGATCACGTACTGGGGTCATTTTCCTCCTCATTTTAATTACATCTTCTGATGTTCAGCCACTCATTTCATTATAAATATCATATTTTTACCTTCATTATGATGGAAGCTATAGATCCTATAATAATGTAAAAGGTATTTTAAGTGCCTGCTTTTTTCCCTGTGCCCCACTGTTCTGCCTTGGCTCTATTTGTACATACAGATTGGCTTGGAAGTTTTTAATGACTTGGCAGGTCAAAATAGTTTCTGGCAAAAATAATAATAATGATAATTAAAGAAACAATCAGTCATATCAGAAATTTTTTGTCTCGACTGACCTAACCAGTCATGACAATCGCTGTCATTTTCTGGTTTAATGAACAGTGAAGTAAAAATTAAATGAATGTAAAAGCCCTACTTAAATTATTTTAACGTGGATGGTTTTCTCACCCCTCCCAAGGCTGATTTTGCTCAGTTTGCTTCTATCTTAGGTGATTTCAAAGTGCACTGGGTGTGGACAAATTGGCCCACTGGGTGAATAGGGTTTGAAGGTTGTTGAGTCTATTGTTGGGCTTGCAGCACTTAAGTGCTGGTTTGCTTGTTTAAATTACCAGTTGAATCTTTTGCCACATCCTAGAATGATTTTTTTTCCTTTGTTGCCCGAATAACATTAGAGGAAGATTTAAAATACAAGAAAAATCTTCTGAGATCTTACTCTCTTGATAACAATTCTTACTGTCCTTTACAAAGGATTTGTCCACAAATGTATTTTTTACATGGTTACCTCCAACCACTTACTCCCCTACTTCAGAAAAAAATATCCTTGTATTATCTACCTCTGGACACAGATGAAACCAAATGACCCGTTTGGTCTAGTTTAGGGTTTTCCACCCAGCACCTCAGGGCTGGATGATTTTTGCTGTGGGGCCGTCCTGTTAATCACAGAATGATCAGCGGTACTCCTGGCCTTCGCCCACCGATGCCAGTGCACCCTTACTCCAGTTGTGATGGCCAAAAACGTCTACGAACTTTGCCAAATGTCTCCCGGGGGTGAGAGATGTGGCAAAATTGCCCCAGTTGAGGACCACTGGTCTATTTTTTCATATCTGAGGAAAATAAATGATGAGAATGAAATCCCATGGTCTAGGCAGGAAGGCAGAATGTGGGTCCAAGTGGCAAGGCAGCTGGCCCCTGAGGTCAGCATGCCAGCCTCCTTGGGCCAATGCTTACCATGACGCCAGCCATGTGGGCACAGAAACCCCAGACCCAGCTCTAGCAACGTTAGAAACAAATCACAACTCTCTGCTGGGAATGTGTGTTGTGTGTTGAATGTGTGTCTCTGGGTCTTAACCACAATCTTCTGAGGAAGATAATATTATCTGTGTTCTGTAGATGGGGAAACTGAGGCCCAGAGAGGGTAAGTAATTTATGCACCATTAAGTGGGGAAATCCAAGATTTAAACTCTGAGCTGTAGGATAGTAAAGCTTATATTCTACTTCTTACCACTACACAGAAAGGGGTGATGTGTGATCCAGGCCTCTGGGTGGAAGCAGGGTAGGGCCCTGCAGAGGTAAGCTGCCCACCCATTTCTGGGAAGGAAGAAGGCTGGAAGGTTTCTGTTGTGCCAGGAAACCATGCCTTTTGTTCCATTCCTGAAAGGATGTCAAGGGCTTTGTACTCTAGTTCGATTCATTTCATGGCTGATGAAAGAGTGGAGGTGGGCATCTCTGATATTCTTGTTAAACTGCACCCAGGTAGGATGAGACGGAAACATCTTTCATCTGCGTAAGGCCCAGAAGACACACTTGTGGAGGATGAAGAAGGATAAAGCCTTGGAGTCAGAGGTTCTTAAATCCCCCCGGCTGTGCAAACTGGAGCATCCCAGAGAAACAGTAAAGGAATCAACTTGACATTGTTCACACTGGGGTTGACTTGTCTTGTTTCCTTCCCCAAGGACAGGGGAGAGGAGAACCCCTTAGAGAGATGATTAGGTCAAAGTTGTGGAGCTTCAGAATCACACCAGCTGTCAGGCCAGGCAGGCGTTTGCTGACCCCAGCCCTGAGTTTTTCAGTATGGGGTTTGAAGCTGAAGGTGAGGACTGGACCGCTCAGAGCATCAAGAAAGATGTTTAGATTCTGTCTTGTGGGGAGATAAGGAGAAGGCGTGGGGTTGACGGGCAAGGAACATGTTAGAAGAGAGAAGTAGGTGTCTAACGGGGAATTTCATTGTTTCCACTGTGGGTTGGGTGTTGCGAGTCCTCTCTATGGAATCCTCATGAAATCTTGAATAAAGTATGGATTTCCTGTCACTGCATCATGGAGTTGTTTAGCCACAGATGGGAGTTGGGTCCAAATGCTAACCCTGCTCAGGGCACAGGAGAAAACAGAGGCTGCTCATGTGGGGCTGGTCCATCCAGGTTGTTTTGATGATCACAAGAGAAGAGTGGGAACAGAGTCACCAGCGTCTTCCTAAGCACCAGACACTCCACGCTCACCAGCAATCAGTCCTCGTCATAACTTATGAGGAAGGCGACTGCTTCCACCACATTACAGTTACAGGAATTGAAGCTCAGAGAAGTTACACAACTTTCCCAAGATCAAGCAGGTAGTAAGTAGCAGAGCAGAGACTGAAGTCCATCTGTGATGGGCTCTAAGCTGGGGCTCTGACCTACTCCACCAAACTGCCTACCGAGAAAGAGCAGAATTGCAAATATCTCTGTTCTTAGGTTTCTTCGCTGGACAGAAGTGAATACTCTATTGAAGTAGAGGAGCAAGGGTCCTCACAGGGTGTCCACACTAGCCGGGTCCTATCAGCCTTACTTTGCGGAAGATAGGGCAGGTTTTGGGAGAGACAGGCATCGCCATCCGCCCACGTCTTGTGGAGTTCCTGGTTGCAATTTCTGTAGTGCCTTCTCAGCCTCTCCACTCCAAGGTCCCAGCAAACACATGATTGTGCTCAGGCCTGCTAATCTCAGGGAGGTATGTAATTCTTTCAAAGAGAAAAAAACAAGGTTTAGTGACTGCCTCCAGATGGCATCTGTCTGGGAGCTACCACATCAGCAAGCCCATCACTTTAGCCCATCCCCAGCCTTGTGGCCAGTCTTGCCTTTGCTGCCCATGCCTTGGTGTGCAAAGGGACTTCTCCAGCAGCTGATTTTGTTCTCTGAGAGCTGTGGGTGGCATATGGTCGAATATCAACCGTTGGCACCAAGGAAAAGCCAATGAGGATGCTGCCATGCTTGGAAGAGACCAGAAGTCAATGATGTCACTGTCAGCTACTATTTGGAGGTGGAAAGGAATATATCAAAGTGAAGCAAAGAAGAATCAGGTACTCCTTCCTAGTTGGGCTTGAGGGACACAGGATCAGGGACAGAAGCAGTGCATAGGGCTGGGCCATGAACCTAGTAGACTACAGTCAAACTGGAGAGGCCAAGTGCAGCAATCTGGGGAGCACTTGCCAAGTGTCAGGAGGCTCAGAGCCCACAGAACTGTGACCCACGCTCACCACGTAACTGGAGCACTGGTGACGTGGACTCTAACAACAAAAGCTCACAAAGAAGATCAATGAAAACCTTTTGAAATTCTGAGAGGGAGAAGGAGTGTGTGTGTGTACCTGTAGACTATATAGATATTAGAAGACTAGACCTGGTGTGGTGGCTAGGCCAGGTACAGTGGCTCACGCCTATAATCCTAGCCCTTTGGGAGGTCAAGGCAGGTGGATTACCTGAGGTCAGGAGGTTGAGACCACCTTGGCAAACATGGTGAAACCCCATCTCTACTAAAAATACAAAAATTAGCCTGGCGTGGTGGTGCATACCTGTAATGCCAGCTACTCGGGAGGCTGAGGCAAGAGAATTTCTTGGGCCCAGGAGGTGGAGTTTGCAGTGAGCCAAGATCGCGCCATTGCACTCCAGCCTGGGTGACAAGAGTGAGACTCTGTCTCAAAAAAAAAAAAAAGAAGGCTATATCTGTATATAATCCTCTATGTGCTATCACTTTTCTAGGTGCTTGGGATAAAACAATAATGTAAACAAAACACCTTGCTCCTATGGAGATTCCATTACATCTACAGATCTATATTATATGTATATGTATGTGTACGAATGTGCATACGGAGGTATTTGTCAAATCATGTCCACTTGAACCCATACTGTGGCTAAAAAGGTATTAATAAACCGCTATTCTTTCTTTAGAGAATAGATGACAAACATGAAATCTAGAGCATTTTTATTAGCTTGCAAATTATGTTGCAAAATACAGAAACACTTTATTCTTGTAATTAGATGAGATATTCCCTACTATTATTTTGTTTATACCACTAATTGATTTAACAACCTTTTTATGAAGAGCTTATGCTGGGGAAGGTAAATGTCAGTTCATTATCTGCTCAAACACTCATGACTTAGACATTAGTTTTGAGTAACAGGTTTCACTGTAGTCATTTTCAGCAGAATTTGCCAGGTTTGAACTAGAGTTTATTGAAAGTACCATGGCAAGGCGGGTGGATCACTTAAGGTCAGGAGTTCACGACCAGCTTGGCCAACATGATGAAACCCCATCTCTACTAAAAACACAGAGATTGGCCCAGTGTGGTGGTGGGCACCTGTAATCCCAGCTGCCTGGGAGGCTGAGGTGAAAGAGTTGCTTGAACCTGGGAGACAGAGGTTGCAGTGAACCGAGATCACACCGTTGCTCTATAACCTGGGCAACAGAGCAAGACCCTGTCTCAAAAATAAAAATAAAGTACCATGGATTAACTTAAGGTATTGACAGTCTTTAAACAGAATAAAATATGTACGGAAATGACCCATCCACTCAGGCAGAACTTTCTCATGGGTGTTAATCTATTTTTCTATTTCAAAGCTTGGGAAATCATCCACTGCAGCTGAAAATGAAAACTGTGTGTCATTTAACAGCAAAATTTCTTTATTCCTATCTTGGTTTTGTTGTTGTTGTTGTTGTTGTTTTTGACTTGGAGTCTCGCTCTGTCACCCAGGCTGCAATGCAGTGGTGCGATCTCGACTCACTGCAACTTCTGCCTTCGGATTCAAGTGATTCTCCTGCCTCAGCCTCCCAAATAGTTGAGGTTACAGGGATGCACCACCACGCCTGGCTAATTTCTGTATTTTTAGTAGAGGCAGGTTTTCACCATGTTGACCAGACTGGTCTCTAACTCCCGACCTCAAGTGATCCACCCACTTAGGCCTCTCAAAGTGCTGGGATTACAGGCGTGAGCCACCACAGCCGGCTTTTATTCCTATCTTGTTTCCAGGAAGCAATAGCGCTGGGCTATACTAATCTATTACTATAATATACTGCATTTTTCAAGACCCTGTGAAAATCTCACTAACGGGTTTAATGAACCAGAACTTGATTGTGCAGATATTACCAATCACCTGGATCTTGCTCTAAAATTGCCAGTGGGACAGGTAATAAACTTGTATGGAAATATCTGCTGGGGGGCCTTCAGCAAGCTCTCTGGGCTTGAGTGTTGTTTTTTGCCCTCAGCAAGATTTGCTGGTGCAGCAATGGTGCATCCCCTGTTTTTATGCCCAAAAAGCAGCATTGTGTAAATTCAGCCTCCGTGCTGTTGGCAATTTTCACGAATTGTTTACAGTGCTCTAATTTTTACACTCTCTTTAAAGGATCTTTGTGTATGCTGATTGCAGAAGGTAATATTTCTGGCATCAGTAACCATGGTAATGAATCATTCTCCTCTCAGAATTGGTGCCAGCTGCACTAGTGTCTAGATAGTAGCACCCTGGTGTTTTGCTAATGAGCGACTTTTCATTTGCTGTAGGAGGACATTTCTACTTCTTCCCATCTTTGCTTGTGCCTTGTTAAAGGCTCTTCCTTGAGACCAACATTTGAAAAACTAAATGCCATTTGGTAAAACCTTGATCTCAAAAGAAAAACATTCCCAGTTCCAGAAAGCAGAGCAGGCTGAATGAAATCCTTTGAAGATTCTATGGGGAGGCCATTCCCCCGCCCACCGTGGTCCCTTCCTAAGCCCCCAGCATCGATCCTGTCTCTTTCCGTCACACGCAGAGAGCTTGCCATCGGCAGTCTCCTTTGACTGCTAGGGAAAGGAGTTTCAATATTTTAAAGATTTATGGTATGAATAATTTAAGAGAAATTAAGAAGGCTTCTAAACTCTTTTTGAATTATGTAATGGGAGCTTTGAAATAGGTTAGCATTTTGCCTTATCAGATTTAATTTTTTTTTGTGGGAAGGCTGAAGTGGAAATGTAAGCCACTGCCGCCCTTTATCCCTTGCTAATGATGAGACCAGGAGAGACAGAGGGCTCCTCACCCTCGCAGGAGATAAGGGCCTGCAGTGACGGATGCTCTTTCCAGCTGTGCGCTATTTCCACAAACAATTGGCCAAAGACCCTCTGCCGCTTTTTAAACATCTGAATCCCAAACTACTGCTACTTCCAGCCTGGGTGGCATTTAAAAGAGAGTAAAGGGAAACTGATATCCAGAATCACTGCTGAATTTTCTTTTTTCCTAGTCGTTTTGATACGGACCCCCGATCATATGACTTTCTGATGTGGCCACTGACTTTTATGCCAAATACTGACTGGCAGTCACAGGCCATCAGGGCATTCACATTATTGCGACATTCACAACAAGGCAAATGTATGGTGCTTCCCATGCAGGTTACACACTTCACGCGTGTTCACTTACCTTATTCTTACACTGACTCTGTGATGTCGCTATTATTATTTCCATTTTACAGATGAGGAAACTAAGACCCAGAAAGGTTAGGTAACTGGACCAAGGCTACCTAGGTGGTAAATTCGGGGCTAGCATTCATATCCAGGAGGGCTGAGTGAAGATACTCATTTTTCTCCTCCCAGAAATGATAACCTGCCTCTGATTTTCCCCTTGAATATTTCCCAGTAGATAAAAGGATCACGAGAAGATAAAATATACTTACATGATTCTCTCAAGTGGACTCAAATAATCACTTCCATGATATGGAGATTTGTTTTTTGAACCTAGTTACTTGTAGCCAAGAATGGTAAATCTTTCGTTGTCACAGCTGTGTTCCAGAGTTGAACTGACAAGTGGAAAATATGGAGGCTTTGGTTTTTTCAACAGTCACCGTCAGCAGCCTTACTGATATTATCCTTTAAGAGAGCACAACTGTATGCTCTTGAAAAGTGAATTTTAGTGTTGCGTTGATGAGTCACAAATGCTTACACTTCTGAGAAGCAGAGCACAGGGAAGAACATCTTTATTGGCACCAGTGAGGGTGGGGAACAGAACAGCCTTCCTGGCAATGGAGCATTTTTGCACACATTTATCCCACATCAGAACCTGCGAATGTCTTGGAAGGGATCCATTAATATAAATTCAAAAGGACAGATGGTGAATGAAGGCGAGAGAATGCTACTGTAGAAAAGGAGATGAATTCACTTATTAAGAAATCAGCTACTTGATGTAACATGGCAAGTTTCCACGGAATACTACAATTTTCAACGAGAAAAGGGATTTCCCGACAGCTTGCTTTGAAGGAAAGATTTGTCCTTGGATCACCATGAACCACAGTGATTGTACAAAAGTCTTCTTCATCAAGTCTAGGATACTCAGGCTAACTCCCCTGTTCTCACTTCCACAACCATTCCTCAGGGGCATTGCTTCCCACCTGCTCTGCATTTTGCTCCTCCTCAAGAATACGCAATGTGATAAGCATGGATCAGCAATCCAGCTCAGTGCTGGGTTCAGGGGGACACCCATGACTAGAAGACATGCATTCTTTCTTTTCTTTTCTTTTCTTTTTTTTGAGACGGAGTTTCACTCTTGTTGCCCAGGCTGGAGTGCAATGGTTTGATCTTGGCTCACCGCAACCTCTGCCTCCTGGGTTCAAGCAATTCTCCTGCCTCAGCCTCCTGAGTAGCTGGGATTACAGGCATGCTCCACCACACCTGGCTAATTTTGTGTTTTTAGTAGAGACAGTTTCTCCATGTTGGTCAGCCTGGTCTCGAACTCCTGACCTCAGGTGATCTGCTCGCCTTGGCCTCCCAAAATGCTGGGATTACAGACGTGAGCCACCATGCCTGGTTGAAGACATGCATTCTTGTGAAGCTGACAGTTTATAGGAGGAGACAAATGGGAGAAAGACATCATTTTGTGATGGAGGCAGAGTGTGAACAAATTAGCTGCCAGAAATAAGACCTCAGAATGTGGTGGGTACTGTGGCAAGCCAGAGAGAGCAAATGTGAATATATAGATTTTTGTGTAAAAAGTTCTGATTTTTAGAACACATTCAGTGAAGCAAAACACACCGTGGGCTGAATTCAGCCCCTGGGCTGCCAGTTTGCATGCTCTGGTGAAAGGTGACAGGACAGGAGACCAGAGGAGGGGACAGCCTAGGACACACCTGTCTCTGCCTCTTATCTCTCTTTAGGACTGTAGAGTTAGGATAATCAAATAAACAAACCAAAACAGACACTCTAAGCATCTTAGTTCCTTTGTGCTGCATGGACTGGGTAATTTATATAAAAAAGAAATTAGTTAATTTTAAAATTATTATTATTTGAGACAGGGTCTTGCTCTGTCTCCCAAGCTGAAGTGAGAAATTTATTTTGTGCTATGGTTTTAATGTATCCCTTAAAGTTGACGTGTTGGAAACTTAATCCCCAATGCAACAGTGTTGAGAGGTGAGACCTCTAAGAGGTCATTAAGTAATGAGGGCTCCACCTTCATGAATGGCTTAATGCTGTTATTGTGGGAGTGGGCTTCTGAAAAAAGGGTAGGTTTGACCTCCTCTCCACTGCCTTTTGCCTTCTCTTACCTTCTCACCTTCCACCATGGGATGACACACAGCATGAGGGCTCTTGCCAGATGTGAGACACTTGAACTTGGACTTCCCAGCCTCCAGATCTATAAGAAACAAACTTTTGTTTAGAAATTATCCAGTCTCTGGTATTTTGTGGTTTTTTTTGTTTTTTTTTTGTTTTTTTTGTTTTTCTTTTGAAATGGAGTCTCGCTCTGTCGCCCAGGCTGGAGTGCAGTGGCCGGATCTCAGCTCACTGCAAGCTCCGCCTCCCGGGTTTACGCCATTCTCCTGCCTCAGCCTCCCGAGTAGCTGGGACTACAGGCACCCGCCACGTCGCCTGGCTAGTTTTTTTTTTTTTTGTATTTTTTAGTAGAGACGGGGTTTCACCGTGTTAGCCAGGATGGTCTCAATCTCCTGACCTCGTGATCCGCCCGTCTCGGCCTCCCAAAGTGCTGGGATTACAGGCTTGACCCACCGTGCCCGGCCTGGTATTTTGTTATAGCAACACAAAATGGACTAAGACATTTGGCTTATGATTCTGGAGACTGGGAAGTCCAAGGGCATTGCAGACATCTGCTCAGCATCTGGTGAGGGACTTCTTTGCATCTTCGTAACATGGCAGAAGGAATCACATGGCAAGAGAGCAATTGAGAGACTGAGCTTGCAGCCTCAAGTCCCTTTGTAATTGGCATGAATCCATTCACGAGAGTGTAGCCCTTACACCCTAAACACATTCCATTAGGCCCTACCTCCCAACACTGTTGCATCAGAGATTAAGCTTCTAACATATGCTTTCTTGGGGGACGTATTCAAACCATAGCACCCAGGAAAACGAAAAGAACAAAATGCAAATACAAACAGCTTAAGATTCTGCAAGGCACAAGAGCATGGTAGTAAAGGATGGCACTGCCTGGGTTTTAATCCTGGTCTGGTACTTGCTAGCTGTGGGGGCTTTTAGGGGAAGCCACTTCACCTCAGTGCCTCAATTTTCTCATCTGTAGAATGAAGAGACTCCTAGTAACCCCCTTATGGGTTGTGAAGATTAAATGAGTTGATACAGGTAAAGTGCTTGGAAGAGTGTCTGGCACCATCAAAGACTCAGCTACTATTGGTTTTATTAAGGCAGATGGTTTCAGGTTGTAAGGAGAGGTCCCAGAAAAAGCAGTGAGCAGTTTATTCAGTATAAGATGGGCTCATTCTCTGGGCAGTCCTCTGTAGCAGCATCTTCTTGGGCTTCTTTGCATTGTGCCTACTCTGTTTCCTCCAACTCTTGTCTCCATCCTAGGCTGTAGCTTTTTTCCAGGTCTAGACTTCTGAGATAGGCCCTAAGCTGTACCTTCTTGCCAGTTGTAGATCAGCACTTCTGAAACTGCTTATGAATCACCTGGAGATTTTACTAAATGCATATCCTAATTCTGGAAATCTGGGGTATAACCTGAGATTCAACACTTCTGACAAGCACCTAATTCTTGCCAACTTTGAGGAGTCAGCAGCCAAAGAACCTGCTGCCTCGACATCTTCTTCCAAAGCAAGTCTTACACCAAATATTGCTTTCTGGAGTCTTCATTCTCCTTTAGCACCTGAGGTCCAGTCCATATACAGTCCCCTCGCATTTCACAGCTCACTCGCATGGCAGTGATGAAAGATGGACCCTGCACCTACAAAATATTCTGGCTCATGATATCAGCTCCATCTGCCTGCTCAGCTTCTCTAGGACTCAGGAACACACTCCTCCCATGGGAGTGTTCTAGTAAGCATCTAATATGAACAGAGTTTTCCAAATTGTTTTCTAATTTCACGACATCGTAGATACACTGTGAGGGGAGAAGTTTTTCCCCAGAATAAACGCAACAAACAGAACCTTCTGTTGCAGCCTATTTTACTTGCCTGTTGACTCCTCTGTCTTTCTTTTGAGAAAATGATCTCGGAAAGGCCAGGATGTCTTGTTCACTGTTGGACTCCCGCCACCCCCTCTCTGCTAGACCCCTGCTTATAGTCTATAATATACGAGGAGGAAGTGAATGCATTTACACACTGTAGGAGTGATTTGGCCACTTTCCACACCACACTTTTGTTTCAAAATGCCCAAGTCACAGATAGCTCATTAATGTGTGAGGATGCCACAATTTACTTGGCTCAGATGTCCCCCAAAACCTGGGAAAATGGAACCAAAGGGCCTTTCTTTATGTTGGCACCAATTAACCAGCTTTTAAGCATCCCAGCTGCAGAGTAGCAGAAGAAAGTATTCTTAAAAGAAAGAATAACCTAAAGTTGGAAAAATGACAATGGCTGGAAGCATGATAGAGTTACACAGTCTGTCCAAGTTGCCATGTAAGTAGTCCCTGGTGCCATTTATACTTTGTATTTGACCACCCTTAGAGGCCACCCTCAGTGGAGTTTTGCTCTATCCTTACCCTGGCTCACACAGCCCCAAGAGTTAGCTATCACACCACTGACTCTCTTGTATCTGTATCACTTATTTATTCATTGATTCACATTCATTTCAGCCTGCTCACTGGCTGACAGGCCAGAACAGAAGGAACAGTACAGCTTATTTGAGTTAGAACAAGAGGAAAGGATGAGAATTCAATAAAGCACAGATGATGTGTGTGTGTTGGGTGTCGGGGGGTTTGGGAAGGACAGAACTGAGGTCTGTATCAACCCCACTCTCCAGCCAGCCCTTGGGGCAGGTGCCTCTGAAAGACCAGTGTGTAGGTGTAGCCCTTTGTCATGTATTGAGGGACTGTTAACGGAGGGTGTCAACCAAGGGTCAGAGACAGCTTTGGACAGGGAGTGCAGGAGCACTGAAGCCAGGAATAAAAGCATCGCCAACCAAAGTTGGACCAAGTCCCAGGGCCTGGGTAAAGTCTCACAGGACTCCCTATGGCTATGATGTTCCAAATCTGTCTCAAACCTATGCTACTGACAGCTCTGCATCTGTGAGTGATTTTCATGACAAGATTGACAGTGCAGGGGCTCGAAGAGAATCTGTTACAACTGAAATGCAACTGGATTAAGACTGACTGACAAAGATCATATAAAACCCAAAACTCAAGGAGGCCTTGGACTTTGAGGGGAAAATGGAGAGGAAAAAAAAAAAACCACACAAAGATGTGAAGGTTAGAATGCAGAGTGTGACACAGAAATCATAAAAGACTCTGTGCCCGATGTACTACATACCGAGCAAAGAATCTGGGCTATTTTAGTGGGGGATACAAAAGGTTTTATGGGGAATAATAGAAGTTTTATTCACAGAACATTCTGCCGTTGTATAGTATCTTCAGTTTACAACATAATTTTATATAGATTGTCTTTTTTTCTGCTCACTGAGACCTCAGGAGAAACACAGGAAAAAAATTATTCTAAGTTAACTCATAAGAAATCAATCTCAGTTTTTCTCACATTATAATACATAGATCATCCACATCAGAAGCATTTATTTAAAAATTGGGTTTCTAATCTCTGCTCCTGGCTCAGGAAATAAGAACTTCTAGGATGAAGCTCGGAAATTTGCTTTTTTAAAAATTTTACTCTTTATTTTTATCTCTATTGAGGTGTAATTAACAAATAAAAAGTATATCTTAAGGTGCACAATGTAATGTTTTGATATACATCGACATGGCGAAATAATCACCACAAAGAAACTTGAATTTTTAACAAGTTTGAGAATGTGGGCTCCAGAGATTAAGGAACTTGCCCAGGTTCACACCCTCCCCCACTCACTCTCACACTCACTCACACTCACGTGGTGCGATCTTGGCTCACAGCAACTCCCTGCTCCCTGGTTCAAGTGATTCTTCTGCCTCAGCCTCCTGCGTAGCTGGGATTACAGGCATGTGCCACCACGCTCGGCTAATTTTTCTATTTTTAGTAGAGACAGGGTTTCACCATGTTGGCCAGGCTGGCCTCGAACTCCTGACCTGGTGATCTCCCCACCTCGGCCTCCCAAAGTTCTGGGATTACAGGTGCGAGCCACCAATGCCTGGCCGACTTTTTATTCCATGTCCTTACCTGACCACCTCTCACAAGGGCAGTAGCCTTTTAGCTAGACTCATTGCCCCCAGAATTTCTAGAATTTCCGCTCTAGAAAATTCTCGAATTTCTGTTCCTTTACATTGCTATCCACACAGTTTTTCTAAAAATAAATCCTAATTGTGCCATTTCTTTAAAAACCGTAGTTGATGTCTAGCTTTTATAGAACAAGTCCACACTTCTCACTAAAATCTTAACCTTTTTTTTTTTTTTTTTGAGACGGAGTCTCGCTCTGTGGCCCAGGCTGGAGTGAGCCGCGCCATCTTGGGTCACTGCAAGCTCCGCCCCCCGGGTTCCCGCCATTCTCCTGCCTCAGCCTCCCGAGTAGCTGGGACCACAGGCGCCGCCACCGCGCCCGGCTAATTTTTTGTATTTTTAGTAGAGACGGGGTTTCACCGTGTTAGCCAGGATGGTCTCGATCTCCTGACCGTGATCCGCCCACCTTGGCCTTCCAAAGTACCGGGATTACAGGTGTGAGCCACCGCGCTTGGCCTGAGATAGTGTTCTTGATATGCATCGGCCGGGGTGATGACAGTGCCTTTAGATGGCAGGAACCTTCAGAGGACTCCTGGCCCCTGGCCTCTGGCCTCCCCACCTTCTGAACACATCCTCTGAGCGCTGCCTCAGATGGGTGCTGGTGACACGGAGGATTCAAGGGGCTGTTTGCTTGGTCAGCCAGGAATGCTGGGACCAAGGCGTTGAAAGATATGGAGGATTCAGGGGTGCTGTCAGAGAACTCCATTCCTAAACATTTCCCTGGAAGACCACCTCGGGGCTTAGAGAGTGGGCCAGGCTCTCACCTTTGGGTGCAGAACAAGAGACATCGACCGTGTGAACTGAGTTCCAGGAGTCTGCCCCGGCTTTGCAGGTGTCTTCCCAGGTGATTGCAAATGTCTTCTATCTAATGGTGGCCACGTTTTAAATTTGTTTTTCTGAAGAAACATGTTCAGATTTAAGTTTTATTATTATTTTATGTATTCCTTATTGATACATAATGATTTTATGTATTTATGGAGCACATGTAATATCTTGATACACTATGTATCAAAATATGTATGTTCATACAATATATAGTGATCAAATCAAGGAAATTGCGATAGCCTTCACCTCAAACACTTGTCATTGCTTTGTGTTGGGAACACTCAGAATATTATTTTCTAGCTAGTTAAAAATATACAATAAATTATTGTTTACTATATTCATCTAACTGTGCTATCAAACATTAAAACTTATTTATCTAACTATATATTTGTACCCATAAACCAACCTCCCTTCATCCTCCCACTCCCGTCCCCTTCTCAGCTTCTGGTAGCTGTCATTCTATTCTCTACCTCCATGAGATTAGCTATTTTTTTTTAGCTCCCACAAGTGAGTGAGAACATGTGATATTTGTCTTTCTGTGCCTGGCTTATTTCGCTTCACATAATGTCCTCCAGTTCCATCCATGTTGCCGCAAATGACAGGATTTCATTCTTCTTTTGGCAGAATAATATTCCATTGTGTATATACCACATTTTCCTTATCCATTCACCTGTTCATGAACACTTGGGTTGAGGGCCTATTTTGACTATTGTGAATGGTGCTGCCATAAACATGGGAGGGCAGATATCTCTTTGATATGTGGATTTCCTTTCTTTTGGATAAATACCCAGTAGTGGGAATGCTGGATTATAGGGTAGTTCTATTTTTAGTTTTATGAGAAAACTCCATACTGTTTTCCACAATGGCTATACTAATTTACATTCCCACCAACATTGCATGAGAGTTCGCCTTCCTTGGCTTGCTTGCCAGTATCCGTTATTTTTGGTCTTTTTGAACACAGCCATTTTTACTGGGATGAGATGGTATCTCATTGTGGTTTTGATTTACATATCCCTTATGACTAGTGGTGTTGAGCATATTTTCATATACCTGTTGGTCATTTGCATATTTTCATTTGAGAAAAGTCTATTCAGATCATTTGCCTCTTTTCATTGTATTATTTGGGTTTTTATTTTCTGTTGAGTCACCTGATTTCCTCATATATTCTGTCAGATGGATAGTTTGGAAATATTTTCTCCCATTCTGTGAGTTGTCTTTTCACTCTGTTGATTGTTTCCTTTGGTGTGCAGAAGCTTTTTAGCTTAATTCCATTTGTCCATTTTGCTTTTGTTGCCTGTGCTTTTGAGGTCTTACTAAAAAAATCTTTGCCCAGTCCAATGTCCTGGAGTGTTTGCCCAGTGTTTTCCTGTAGTAGTTTCATAATTTTAGGTCTTACATTTAAGTCTTTAATTGATTTTGTTTTGATTTTTGTATATGGCAAGAGATAGGGGTCTTGCTTCATTTTTCTGCATATGGATATCAATATTCAGTTTTCCCAGTACTATTTATTAATGAGACTGTCCCTTCCCTAATGTATGTTCTTGGCACCTTTGTCAAAAATGAGTGGGCTTCACTGAATGGGTTCAGAGGTAGTCCCTCCTCTACATTTTAGGATTGGTTTGAGTAGAATTGGCATTAATTCTTCTTTGAAAGTTTGGTGGACTTATTTCTGGGTTCTCTATCCTGTTCCATTAGTCTAGGTGTCTGTTTTTATGCCAGTACCATGCTGTTTTGGTTACTATAGCTAAGTAGTACAATTTGAAGTCAGATATTGTGATGCCGCCAGCTTTGTTCTTTTTGCTCAGGATTGCTTTGGCTGTTCGGAGTCTTTTGTGGTTCCATGTTAATTCTAGGATTTTTTTTTTTTCCTATTTCTGTAAAGAATGTTCTTGGATTTTTTGTTTGTTTTTTGTTTTTTTGAGACAGAGTCTTGCTTTGTCACCTAGGCTGGAGTGCAGTGGTGCCATCTCAGCTTACTGCAACCCCCGCTCCTGGGTTCAAGCAATTCTCCTGCCTCCTGAGTAGCTGGGACTACAGGTATGTGCCACCATGCCTGGCCACTTATTGTATTTTTAGTAGAGACGGGATTTCACTATGTTGGCCAGGCTGGTCTCGAACTCCTGACCTCAGGTGATCTGTCCGCCTTGGCCTCCCAAAGTGCTGGGATTACAGGCATGAGCCACTGTGCCTGGCCAATTATTGGTATTTTCATAGAGATTGTATTGAATCTGTAGATCGCTTTGGGTAGTATGGACATTTTAATGATATTAATTCTTCCAATCCATGAACATGAGATATCTTTCCTTTTTACGTGTGTCCCCTTCAACTTCTTTGTTTCACAGTTCTAATTTTGGAGATATTATACTTCTTGGGAACTATCTCTAGAAGTAAAACTGAAATTTCTTTGGAAATTTCACTACTTATTCTTAGGTATTTTAATTTTTTGTAGGTATTGTAAATGGGATGGCTTTCTTGATTTATTTTTCAGGCTGTGCGCTGTTGGCATATAGGAATGCTACTGGGTTTTACATGTTGATTTTGTATGCTACAACTTTATTGAATTTGTTTATCAGTTCTAAAAGTTTTTTTGGTAGAGTCTTTAGGGTTCTTTAAATATAAAATCATGTCACCAGCAAACAGGAACAATTCGACTTGTTCCTTTTCAATTTGGATGCCTTTTATTTCTTTCTCTCGCCCAACTGTTCTGGCTAGGAATTTCAGTACTATGTTGAATAAAAGTGGTGAAAATATGCATTCTTGTCTTGTTCTAGATGTTAGAGGAAAAGTTTTAATTATTCCCTGTTTACTATGATGTTAGCTGTGTGTTTGTCACATATGGCTTTTATTGTTTTGAGATATGTTCCTTCTATATCCAGTTTGTTGAGGATTTTTATCATGAAGCAAGTTGAATTTCATCAAATGCTTTTCCACTACCTACTAAAATAATCATACAGTTTTGTCCTTGATTCTGTTAATGTATTGTATCGCATTGATTGATTTGCATATGTTGAATCATCCTTGCATTCCTGAGATGAATCCCACTTGATTATGGTGAATAATCTTTTTAGTGTGTTGTTGAATTCTGTTTGCTAGTATTTTGTTGAGGATTTTTGCTTCTATGTTCATCAGTGATATTGGCCTGTAGTTTCCTTTTTTTGTTTTTGTGTTCTTATCTGGTTTTGGTATTAGTAATGTTGGCTTCATCGAATGAATTCAGAGGTATTTCCTCCTCTACAATTTTAGGAATAGTTTGAGTGGAATTGGCATTAATTCTTCTTTGAATGTTTGGTAGAATTTAGCAATAAAGACATCAGGTCAGGGGCTCTTCTTTGATGGGAGACTATTTATTACAGCTTCAACTCTCATTACTCATTATTGTTCTGTTCAGGTTTCTATTTCTTCATGGTTCAATCTTGGTAGGCTGTATGTGTCTAGAAATTCATCCATTTCTTCTAGGTTTTTCAATTTTTTGGTATAAAGTTCTTCATAAGAGTCTCTAGTGAGTGTATTTCTGTGGTATCTGTTGTAATGACTCTTTGTCTCTATTTATTTGGATTTTCTCTCTTTTTCTTAGTAGAGCTTAACATTTATTGATTTTTGTTTTGTTGATCTTTTGTATTTTTTAGTCTCAAGTTCATTTATTTATGCTCTAATCTTTATTTTTTTCTTTCTAATTTTATGTTTGGTTTGTTCTTGCTTTCCTAATTCCTTGAGGTGCATCATTAGGTTTATTTGAAGTCTTTCTACTTTTTTGATGTAGGCATTTATTGCTATAAAATTCTCTTTTAGTATTGCTTTTGCTGTATCTTATAGGTTTTGGTATGTTGTAATTCCATTTCTATTTGTTTTTTTTTTTTTTTTTTTTTTTTTTTTTTTTTTTTTTTTTTTTTT